>NC_079167.1:70544721-70782221 GCF_947568905.1 Ostrea edulis
AGATTCTAAATTGTTAAAATCATGGCCCCCCGGGGATCGGATGGGGCCACAATAGGGGGTCAAAAGGTAAAAAAAAAAATTTTTTTTCGTTTTTCTTTTTTTTTCGTTTTTCTTTTTTTTTGATATAGTGCAGATTCAAGTTTGTTAAAATCATGGACCCCGGGGATTGGATGGGGCCTCAAGGGGGGCCTCAAGGTTTTACATACAAATTTATAGGAAAAATCTTTTAAAATCTTCTTCTCAAGAACCACTGAGCCAGAAAAGCTGAGGTTTATATGAAAGCTTCCTGATATAGTGCAGATTCTAAATTGTTAAGATCATGGCCCCCGGGGGTCGGATGGGGCCACAATAGGGGATCAAAGTTTTACATACAAATATATAGGGACAATCTTTAAAAATCTTCTTCTCAAGAACCATTGGGCCAAAGAAGTTCACATTTACATGAAAGCTTTCTGACATAGTGTAGATCCAAGTTTGCAAAAACCATGGCCTCCAGGGGAAGGTTTGGGGCCATAATAAGGACTACGGTTTTACATGCAAATAGATATGGAAAATCTTCTGATATGGACCAAGGTGACTCAGGTGAGCGATGTGGCCCATGGGCCTCTTGTTGATGTTAACCATTACAAATTTAACTGACTTATTGTTGACAGCCAAACTTTTGACTTTCTGAATGCAAGAATAAAAGCAATATTTTAGCCTTAAATCTATGTTATGTAAACAAAGACTCGAGTCTTTTCATGTAAACAAACAAACCAGTGATGTGTTAATCTTGTAATATAAAGCATCTTAATTTTACATAGTCACAAATTTTAACTTTTAGATGACATATTTTACCCAAAGAATGCTTGAAATGTGAAAGGTATAATGAATTTAGATCGATATCCATTTCTTTTGAAAATTTCGTAAACAATAACATACCGCAATATTTGTTTACAAAACAAATAATAAACTATCTAAAATGAGCTTCTGTGATAATGTATAGCCTTAATTTTTATGTGAAATCTTTTAAACACATTAGACAGTAGATTTTAATCATTAAAAGTGGGAAAACAAAATTTTGGGGGAAATCGTGAATCAGTCCCTTTAAATACATGTACATTGTACATGACTGATTGGGTGTATACCGGAATATTTGCACATGTACTTAAATGATGTAAAATGAGTAGCTTTATAGTTGCATATGAAATATAGGGAAGGATTGCACATGAAATATAGGGAGGATTGCACATGAAATATAGGGGAGGATTGCACATGAAATATAGGGGAGGGTTCAGAAGGCAATTCTCCCAGTCAGTTCAGGGTTGTTGTTTTTTTGTTGTAAAATTTGAACCAAAAATCATGTCATCTGTGGGCATAAAAAATCACATAATCATCACAAACTCCAACTTTGTCTATGTAAACTAACAAAGTAACAAATAAGCATCAGGTAAGTTCTTCATCACTTCCAAAATGATGCATTTATAGAAATGAACATCTTTTATACTGCTGGGGTGCTGACATCCATGAAATGTTGTTGAGTTCAATTGCTTCCCCACTAAACATTTGGATTACTCTGAATTTCAGACTTTGGTCGAGAGCTGGAGAGAGATTGTTCCCATGAAACTAGTGGACATTTCAAGAGGCTGCTTGTGTCTTGTTGTCAGGTAACATGTGCATTGTTAGATCATCATCAGTGAGACACAGCTGATTTGTTTCTCATTAGTCCATCTGTTTGTCTACGATTTCACTGTAAAACTTAGTAACTATAAGAGATAGAATGTTGATATTATTTTACTTCACTTGTATCAGTATCATTTGATGAATACACATACCATGAATAAAAGAAGCATTCAGAAACACCTTATTTTCATCATGGTTCCCTAACTCTTCGTTCAATGTGAAATAGTCGTCAAACAAGGACAGATTAATTTTCACGATCGATGTAAGCCATTCTATCGCAGAAAGACTAGCTGTCTAGGAAAGAAGACTAAATCCACTAATCACTACTGTCTGCAATATCTGCAATGTTTCCATGAACTTAATATAAATTTATCTAAATCTTGCCAGTCATCAAACATGTATTTTGAACAAAAGTCATGCTGTAGATTTTATTTAATAATGAACACAAATAATCACACGCAGGTGAATAAACAATTAAGACTGAAAACAAACTCTTCTTAGTGACGGTATTAATGCTACACGTGTATACACAATTAAGACTGAAGACAAACTCTTCTTAGTGACGGTATTAATGCTACAAACTCTTCTTAGTGACGGTATTAATGCTACACGTGAATACACAATTAAGACTGAAGACAAACTTTTCTTAGTGGCGGTATTATGCCATGGAAGGCAACACATTTGTTTCTTGAAACCCTCTAGTGTTGTCGTGTTGATTTCCATCATAGATAACTTGCCACAATTGGGAAGGGGGGGTGGGTGAAAAATTCATCAATAATGTTCAGTGTGATTCCTGCACACAATTTTCAGAATATTTTCAGTGTAATAGTCAAGAAAACTAAGAATAAGTAGTCTAAGAGTTGACATACTTGCTATAAGCATCCATTTTGTTTTACTGCAGGCAAACAGAACGGAGTTGACAGACAGTCAGAGACAGATGCTGATGCAGCAGGGACCTGAGGCAGTTGTGGACCGGGCTCTGGCCCAGCAGGATGCCCAGAAACTGTACCAAGCAGGTGTCAAAAAGATAGGCACTGACGAGTCTGCCTTCCTGGCGGTGTTGTCCATCAGACATGAGTTCCAGATGAGGGCCACGTTTGAAGAGTATCAAAAGGTGAACTGTGTATCAACAGGTGTAATAATACACAAGTATCAAAAGTTGTAATCACACATGTATATGGAAGGGTAAATTGACACGTGTGCATCAAAAGGTATAATGTCACACATGTTGGACATGTGTGTGTAAGATTTGCTCGTTCTCTGATATAATAGACTGGAAGATGTTTCTACAGAATGTGAGTACTTGTTCACTTGTGTACTTTTCTACTAGAAATCATCAGATGATGACAAAATATCAAGTTTCTTTATCCCAAAATAAAGTTCTCAAAACTGTTTCAGGGCAATTTTTAGAAAGTTTTATCTATTTTTACATGCACATACATTGACAAAGACTCTTACAAAACCTGACTTTGAATTATACATGTATCTTAAGGAATGAATTTGATAGCAAAGTATGCTATATGTATATACATGTAGGTTGAGAAGCAGTCTATACAATTTTTGTAAATGAGATATGTTGTTGAATATGTTTTTTGAGTTGTGTAATGTATATAAAGTGTTGTGTCATAATCCAGCTACGTTTTTTGCTATCAAATTTTTTCCTTACAATGTAATTCATCACTGATAAAATGTGATTCTGATTGTTCTCTAAACAAAAATGTCAAGAATTTTACAGTAATGTCAGAATGCTCTATGTAGCAAGTTATGATATAGAAAAATGAAGCTTTAATTGTCGCTCAGCGAATCAACTTTGGTGAATACTGTATGTATATTATTATAGCGTTTTTAAAATTCAGTGCAGTCAAAGTAGAGCTGATGTTTTGGCGTAATCATGAGTTAGCGCTTCTTCTATGGATAAATTTGAATTAGCACTCTTCCTTCTCTGCGAAAACCACTAAAATTTGAGCCTCGTGAAAAAAAGTACATGTACAGTATATTGTATAAATAAGATTAGATTGTATGTGATAAGAATCATTATTTCTTTTTTCAGCTTTCCGGAAAGGATATTCTGAGTTCAATAAGTTCTGAAATGTCGGGAGATCTAGAAGATGGATTCAAGGCATTAAGTAAGGACATTTTAACCCCCACCCCAAGATCGAAGAGGGGATGTATTGTTATTGGTCTGTCTGTCCATCTGTTTCTTTCTATCCTGCTGTCTGTCTGCCTTTCTCAATGAACTTAAACTTTGGTCAAAACTTTGAAACTCTACAAGATATTGAAACTTCTTACATGATGAACTGAAACGTCATGTTTTGTGACCATTCACAGTTAAAGTCATATATCAATGCTCACAGTAAAACTGTGAACCATGGTGTTTTGCAAATGTAACATTTTATAAGCTAGGAAAATTAAGACTAAAATCTGTTTGACAGTAGTACTGTATTTAGGCTGTGTATTTTCAATATTTTTTTCGTGTCGGACTTCAATCTGCTATATACATGTATTTGGTTCATTCTATGGATGCACTTCCCAACAAATCGACAAGAGATGAAGTGATGAGGATGTAACTTATACCATGCAATCAGAATTATATTTTGGATGCTCTTATAAAACTTTTACTGTTTTTGTTTGGGTTTTTTTTGCATTCAGCATGAATAATATTCGGGATTATCATGTTTAATTTGAATTATTTTATTTCTTTACAGTTCAAAGTGCAAAAAATCGACCCAAGTTCTTCTCAGACAAGCTCTACAAGGCGATGCGAGGGATTGGAACCAATGACTCCAGTCTTATTAGGATTATTGTATCTCGATCAGAGGTACAGTGCTGTAAACCAAGTTTTAATTATGAGATACAAGATATAGCCATAAGATTAGCGAGCAGCCATTTTTTTTATAAATATTTGCTCTCAGAAGCCTGGCAATTTCTTTATACAGAGGGTGTAAATTGCTCATGCATATTTTTTTTCACAAATATGTTTTTCATGAACAATGCATGTACGTGGTTACATTCAGAACAGAATTTTAGCCTTTTGTAGCACAGGCAATTTTATCACTTGGATTCGAATTTTCTATTAAAAAATACTCTTTAATAGTAAATTCCAACCCAAGCGATGATTTGCCTGTGTTTTGTAGCAGTATCTATATTCTAATACAGGGATTTAGTATCAGAATATCATAATGAATTCAGAATGTGGTGAAGGTGCTGTATTCTTGGAATTTTGTGCGTTTTGTGGGTGATTGATTACTGCAAATGGTTTTAATTTCGTGGTGCTAAAAGTTCGTGGTTTTGTTTTCGCGGAATTCAAATTTTATTTTGATTACTGGTAACTGTTGAAAACATATTGTGTCACACTTGCAAAACAATACGGCACTATCGAGATACGGATCCACTCGACTTTTATCGCGCGTTGAACGTCATTTGTAGGGCATGTCACTTCCGGATTACAATAACAACTAAGTAAACAAGCATGGAATTCTTCAATTGCTATCAAATTCCTGCATTTAAATGCTATCTTTGAAAGAAAGGAATTACTACAACCATTTTATTGGAAAATGCATTTGATTAAGATATGGGAGTTGGCGAGGGAAATAAATCTAGGGAATATCTTGAGGATATCGGTAAAACATCACGCCTTGCATCCAGTGATATGCGTCTAAATGCACCTTTTCCCCTCCATCTAATTTACACCCAGGTACTAAGCACCAATAGTGACTAAGATCGTCATCGTGGGACTGCGCTTAGCTCTTTACGGACCGTCTGTAAGCTAAACACCATTTGTATCGTTGTCAGCTTTGCCCTACAATTAATTATTATCACATGACCGTGGTGTGTAAACATCAAATATAATCGGTCGTTCTGGCACATCCCGAAAGTTCTGTATTGCGGTTGTTTTAATTTCACGGGAAAATCCCCAACCGCAAACATAGCGAAATTAAAACCACCGCAATCATTTCCCCATTTACAGAATTTGGAATTCCATTTTTCTTATTTCAGATTGATTTACAGAACGTTAAAGATCAGTATATGAAAGACTATGGGAAGACTTTGAATGCTGCTGTTTCCTCGGAAACCAGCGGGGACTACAAAAAACTCTTGCTGGCTCTGGTTGGACACTGAACACTACTGCTGGACAATACTACTTATACAACTATAGACAGCTTTGAAATTTATGATAGCATTAGCAGCTACATTTTTACAATAAAGCTTTTCAGCAATGTTAACTTTGGATCCTGGTTTACTATAGATATATTTATATTGAAGCTTTCTTTTGCATGGTAGGTACCGGTATGTTTTAGTCAGAAAAAACGTGTTTGTATTTATGCCCTTGGGACATGGACACGATTTGAGCTGCTTAACAAAGGTATTACTAATGATCAGCAAAAATTTGAATGTCAGTAGTCACGGTACATGGGAGATAATGAGGTCACAATTTAAGTCCTTGTTATGTGAACAAGGCTCATGCCATGTTTTTGTTTACATAGGTTAAATAAACCAGTAAAAGTTTTGTTTAAAGCAGATTTTTTCAATTTATAAGTGAATTCTTAACACAATTATATACTTTCTAGTGTTTGGCACATCTTATTTTGTTTTAAACACGCTATTTTCTATTAAACAGTCTAATGTAAACAAAAAATGACAGAGCCTTGTTTACATAGCAAAGAATTGCGAGTGCTGTATCTCACTTATAACTCAAAAACTGATATTCAAATTTTGGTCGAACATTAGAAATACTTTAGTTAATCACTGTAAACAATAAAAATTGAAAAATAGAATTGAAATTTTTTAGCTCAAATCGTGTCCATGCCCCTTTAAATATATGGTTATTAATTTGATAAGCTTTAGCAATGTTGATTTAAGATTTGAATAGAATTGTTTTTTATAAGTAAGTGTTTTTTAATGGTGTACATGTTTATCAAACTTTCTCAATTTCTGAACAAATTTGTACTTTTCTGTTTATTGTATTTATGACTATGATTGGATCTTATGGTCTTTAGATGTATGAGAGGTTTTTTTTTGTTTTTTTTCTACTTCACATGCACTGCTAATTCCACGGTAACATCAGCGTATGCTCCAGCCATTGCTGGGATGTTCATTTTAGTCTGGAGCGGTGTTTGATTGCTTTATCTACTTTATTATTTAATAAATATACAAAATAAAAACTTTAGTGTAAACTTGATTTTAAGACGATTATTAAGCATCTTGAACAGGAAAATAATATGCGTGTTTTTTTAGCCGATCAGTACAGAAAAAAAGCAGCAGACACCATTTTCCTTAGACTGGATTAAAGGAAAATGTCGTTTTTCTCGTGATTATGAGAAAAGATCTCGAAATTACAATATGAGGAACTATTTCATCAAAATGATAAACCGACAGATTGTTACCATGATAGTTTAATGTTACATTATTGTTTTTATGCATCAGGAAGGAAAGATTTTTTGGAAGTAGTGTACCAGGGTATGTATATTATCATTGAGGATGACTTGACCGTGTCTGTTACAGATATGGTGCGCTCATGAATTAAAGAGATCATCAAATCATTTATACTGAGCTCTAAATGAAATTTTGCAATTAATAATTCCACTTCATTAAAGAACACAACAATTGAATTGATGAGAGCAAGAACTGAACTGATGCGCGCATTAAATCTAGTATTCCTCTTCTCAATCGAATTAATGAGCGCATCGAGTCAATTACTGTGTGCAATAATTGGATTGATGAGAGCAATAATTGATTTGATGCGGTCATCAATTCAATTATTGCGCGCATTAATTGAACTGATATCTTCAATAAGGTAAAGATATCTTTAATTAAATTTTTGCGCTTCATACCCATAAGCTATTAAAGGATTAAACATCTGTTAATATTAGGTGATATAATTATGTCCACTGAATGAAACCGATATCTCGAAAATATCTTCCGGATCTGAAAATAATAAATATGTTATTTAAAGAAGTGAAATAAGAAGAAACGATTTATTTGCAGGCCTGCGTTGTAGAGATGAATAAGGCGTATAAAATATGTATACAGGTTAAATTTCATGATTTGAGGATACCGGGTATAGGCTTCTAAAAACTATTACATGCTTTACTTGAAAGAAGATGGGCTTACCTCACTTTACTTAAGAACTAATAATGAAAAATATGATAGATTTATATATGTGTGCAATTGTAAGAAAAATATTGAGACAAACAAGAAAGCAAATATTCTAATATATCAAAATAATTAACGAAATAACAAAATGTCCTTGATTTCGAGGCATCGATATTCCTTGTATAGGAGGGAAAGCATTTCCCCTTGATGTTTATCGGCTTTCGTATTCATGAGTGTTTTCGTATCACAAATAACTCCTTTGCTTACAGTAAAATGATGTGAAGTGATCTTTTTTAATAATACTTAACTATATTTTCAGTTTAATCAAAAGCTAAGTTTACATGTACTGACTTATATTGTAAACAGTAGAACAAATAAACAGCAAGAAATTGGCAAAATTCACGGAATAAAGAAAACTCTTAAGTGATCTGAGAATCCTAAATTACTAATTTATCTTATGACATTATGTATCATACTTTACAAGTGCTAATTATTAGGTCAAAAAGGTTAAACATCTACTAAAGTATCTATCTATATCTAAAACAAGCGAGGACTGACCATTAAAAATAATAACAATCTGGTATTTAAAACAAAATGTGATCCTAATATCAACACACATACACACGTTAGATTTAAATACCTAATTGTGGCCTCCCGGCTACGAGACTGTGTTCTTACATTAGGAAGCTATCTGCAAACCATAACTTTTGGGTGAGGTGATTCTTTAAAATCGAAGACATTCTGAAAATATTACATCCTAATTGGAGGAAGCTGTGGTCGTTCGTTTTACTAAAGAATCGCTTTCATTCGTGATCGAGGATGCTTTGTGCCGAGTTTGGTTGAAATAAGTCCTATAGTTCTCGATTGTGAAGTTTACAGCCAACAGACCGACGGTGATACAGTTTGATCAGATCAGAAAGTCTGCTGAGCTAAAAAAAAAAAAAAATAATAATAATAATAATAATCGCTTGCCTTAATGGACAGATCGAGACTTGAGTTTTCTCTACATGTATATGATCTGCCGATTGGAATTTTGAAAGGCAGGAAAGATTTCATTATCTTTATAACTAGTCATTAGATGCTTTGTGGTAAGCGCCATCTTTTGGTTAATTATATGAATACAATACATGTAGGATGGACAGGCCACATTTCCCTCACAAAACTAATTGATCATGGATTACGTGATACTGTGCACACACAATCTACCGCAAACGTGTCCACTCTACACATGTGGGAAAAGATTAGCGATAGTTAGAACCTGTCTTTTCGCACGTTCCGTTTAATGTAACAGTGATATATTATATATAGAACTTAATTCGCTGGTTTTTCCAACCGCCATGCTGCTAAGGAGTGCCTACATTCATACTGACATTTTCTTCCAAATTTCCAATAATCTTACAAGACAAGTTCTACAAACTACATCAGTATGACATCACAATACCGAACAACCAATCACGTTAATTAAGATCACCCTCGAAGTTAATTTAAATCATCTAAACAAATATTGTGTAAATATACATCATGATAAGAAACGAGCAAAGAAGGAATGAGACAATGTATGTATCTTTTTAAAATTAATTACAGAAGATGAAAACAAGTGTTGTACAGGTGATAATTAGGTGTACTAATTAAAATCGGGAAAGAAGACGTATAGTTTATATATCTAAACATTCATATGACGCGATATGGTCGTACCGTGCTGCTATGTACATCTCTTAGGAAGCGAATGTTAATCTGAATATATGCAAGTCGGTTCCGTCATAACGAGAGATAGTGTTTTTAATCGTTCTTGCACCTAGTAGGAAAAGATAAAGGTCCTAAGGACAGAGACCGCAAAGTTCGGCACTAAGCAGAATATCGTGGTCAATCACAATATTCCACCTTGAGCATCTCGGATAGCGACCGTTTCTAAACAAGGGGTTGAGATGTGCTAAAAAATGATTGACAAATTTTCACCACATATGAGACAAGACAAGATTTCAGAGGAGACTGAGGAAAAATCCATAGTTTGGTAATCAATATACAAACTACTATTTCATGGACGTTTTCCAAATAGTTTGCTGGGGTCTTCCCGCCGTAATAGTAATAGCGAATAGGAGGAAGGATCTGAAAACATCAGTTGACGTTTGGAGTCTAGATGACAATCTGTGATTGCTACTTTGATACCTGTTTTCCATAGACACTTTGGAGGAAAGTAACCATCTTATAGATAGAGTAAGAGGCGCTGGTGGAGGTTATACTTGAAGAGTAAAGCGATAACATCATAGATAAAACCGAAATGTTAGAGTTCAGGACACTACCTGTAATACTAGAGGTCCATGGGACACATCGCTCACCTGAACAGCAGTTCCTAGCAATAAACAAGTTTGAGCAAAACTATCATTGTACAAGCTGTTTGATTAAGAAAAAAACCTTTTTAAAGGTCACGACTATAAATTCATTAATTATCAAATTTAATTATCAAACTTGACAACTAATTCATTAATTATCATATGCACTCGTAGACGGGTATGTTACCAAATCTCATCTAAGGATGCTTTGTGCCAAGTTTGGTTCCCTATACGTACATTCGCATGTAAAACTTTTATCCCTTATGGTGGCCCCACCCTACCCCAGGTTTCATGATTTTTACAAACTTGAATCTTTACTTTGTCAAGAAGCTTTCATGTATTTCAGCTTTTCTGGCCCAGTGGTTCTTGAGAACAAGATTTTTAAATGACCCCACCCTGTTTTTGCATTTTTGTGATTATCTCCCCTTTCAAAGGGGCGTGGCCCTTCATTAGAGCAAACTGGAATACCCTTCACCTAAGGATGATTTGTATCAAGGATGATTGAAAATGGCCCAGTTGTTTTGGAGAAGATTTCCCTATACACTATATATATCAGCATGTAAAACTTTGATTCCCTAATGTGGCCCTCCTCTGCTCTATTCTAGGATGATTTATATCAAGTCTGATCAGATGGTATAGTTAATCATTCACTCTGACCATTTCGTCCGATAATCTATACTCATGTTTTGCAAGAGAAAATACATCTTCGCTAGCCCAGGGCTTTCGGTCCACTCCGCACCCCATGTATGGGACTGAAAAACCCTTTACGAAGCTGGAAAAAATCATCTGCAGGAGATTTCCAAACGCATTTTCTTTCTTGCTACAAAATTATACACATAGAAAGGATGGTTTGACACTTTGTGTTAACTGATCAGCCAGTGGTTTATCAATGACACCATTGTTGAATTTCTCACCAAACTCGTTTGAACAGAGTACAGGAATTCAATGGTACCAACGCTTCAAATTTTTACCATGGGTAAATAGGTGATGGTGCATGTATCGTTGGTTTTACTCTAAACACACCCATAGTTAGGGGCCTCGGACACTTCATATCAGAGAACTGACCGAGCCTTACGCTTGACTGAATCCATTGAACAATTATATGTAATGATACACATATTGATATCAAATTAACAAGAGATTCACAAGCCTTATCGGTCATTTGAGTATTAGTTATAGTATCACTAGTCCCAAGGCCTATGGAATCTAGAAAAAAATATCCTATTTTGAATACTAATATTCGACAAAAGTACAAATATAATTTTTAAGAAGACATCTCTTTTGAATGCCTTGAGGTAAGAGCCGAAATAGTGATGAAAGGCTTTACATAATATGATATATGTAAAATTAACACGATATGACTTATTTGGACCCGTCCTAGAATACCATATTGAACAGCAAACTTCAAGAAGTATTTCAAATGATAAAGAAAATGTAATCACTATAGTAATTATGGCTCCACCCTGGAACCAGACCTTTAGCCCCTAGGATCACATTTTGGTAAAGGACTACCTACTCCTTATGAATTATATCGATTTAGTTTCAATTTAGTATAAATAGCATTTAAAGAAAAGGTTTTATCTATAAATGTTTTACACATATTTACTACATATACCAAGTTTGGCCCCTTCCTGGAGTCAGAACCTCTATCACGGGAATCATGAAATTTACAATTTTGGTAGAGGCCTTCCTGCTCTATATCACCATGCATTTAGTTTTTCTTGCGCATGTCAGTGCGGTTGTAGAGAGGGCGATCTTTGAAAAGTGGCCAATTTTTGGCAGTTTTTGGTCCGCCCCAAAACCCCAGGGGTGCAGGAATCCTGAAATTTACAATTTATGCAACCCCCCCCCCCTTTTTTTTCTAAGAATGCTTCATACTGAATTTAAAAGAATTGAAATGTTAGTCATCAAGGACTTAAAAATTCTCAAATGTTAACACATTTAATAACTGACCATTTTGGTCCCACTCTGATGACAAAACCCTAGCTAACCCTGGGATCATCGATTACAATTTTGGGAAAGGACTAGGGCTCTTTCTAAATATCCATTTAGTTTTGATTTAATTCCAAAATTAAGCACTATTGAATAAGATGTCATCTAAATGTTTTACGCATATACACTATATACCTAGTTTGGTCCCACTCCTGGCTCAGGACCTCTACCCCGGGGATCGTGAAATTTACAGTTTTTATATTTAATTTTAATTCTATATTGTATACATTTGACAAAAACTAAAATTGAATTGTCGAACGTCATAACAATTTTTTTTGGTCGTATTTTTTCTTTCTAAGTCTTCAAACAATTTTATTTTCTTTATTGATATTTTCAGTTTTTATGATATTTGAAATATACTACATTGGTTTAAAATATTTTTTTCATTGATCTAACGTTTTTCATAGATATACATGTACTTTTTGATTTAAAAAGAAATGGAACGTCTGTTTGAGGCGTTTAGGCATGTTTTATCAAAAATTTATAGCATGCATCAAATCACAGTGAAATTTGGACTCAAAATATCTTTTCTTTGCAAACAAAACACCTTTTTTTTTTTTATCATTCCTGAAAAAGAAATATTTAGAAATTCGTATCCATGAAATGATTTAGTTTGTTTCACTCTTTCGATGGTGAAATCATATTTCATAAGAGGTGTTTCAACAAGCCATTAAATAAAATTTTGGTGTAATGAGTTTTTTTGTTTAATTTTTTTTTTTCACTTATGAGCTTTCATAGAAATGTGCTGACGGTGCCTTCATATTTTCCCGCGAAAATTGTGTTTTTCGAAGTGCATTCTGGGAGACACGGAAAATGTGCCAAGATGGCTGAAAACTTCAAGGATTTACGTCTGAAGCTACAGTCTCCACAAAATAACACATCATCAAAGCATAACAAGGACAAGAAGTCAGACAGGTCTAGGAAACATTCCTCGAATGGCGAATACAAGTCTAAGTCACACTACCAAGACTACGACAACAGCTGGCACCATGCCGAAGAGTTAAGTAAGGTTCACGCTGGAATCAAGCAACGTCGCTTGTTTACCGATGATCAGTGCGAAGAAATTGAGAAGAAAATAAACGACACGGTCAAAATTGCAGATAAAGGAACATACAAGCAACACACAGTCGACAGGGCCCCTCTTCGGAACAAGTATTTCTTTGGGGAGGGATACACCTATGGATCCCAGTTGCAGAAGAAGGGTCCAGGAATGGAACGGCTTTACCCGAAGGGCGAAGTGGATGATATTCCGGACTGGATTCACGAACTTGTTATCAAACCTTTGTACGACGCGAAAATCGTACCAAAGGGTTTTGTCAATAGTGCTGTCATAAACGATTACATGCCTGGTGGGTGTATCGTGTCGCACATAGATCCACCCCATATTTTCGACCGCCCCATTGTATCAGTGTCTTTTTTCAGTGATAGTGCTCTTTGTTTTGGTTGTAAGTTTTCTTTTAGGCCAATCAGAGTATCTCAACCAGTCCTGTGTTTACCTATTGACAGGGGATGTGTCACAATGATCAGGTAATTGTGTGACTGAGGCGATAGCGATATATTCAACAAACCTATTTTTCTACGAAGTATGTTGCATTGTATTCTTGTTACTTGAGCTCAATATTGTATCGTTATATTTTCCAGCGGTTATGCAGCAGATGATATTACACACTGTATACGTCCTCAAGATGTGGTGAAGAGAAGAGCAGTCATTATTTTACGAAGGTAATATTTGCCTTGAGAAGTCAACTTTAGAGTGTCAGATACTCTGTAGATATTTAAGAAATAAATTTCATTTATGAAAATACATGAGGGTATGAACTGCAAGGCTTTACACCGGCGTCACTGAGCGCTGTGGTTAACATTTGAAACCATTGGGACCATATGTGGACCCCTATTAACTTTTAAAGTTTACAGGCCCACAATTTGATTCATGGGCACACATTGTATTCCGCTTGCTGTATCTTGACAGTCATGGCCGATCTTGATCATTTGTTCTTATATTCATGGAAGTAATGGTCTCTTTTATTATAATTTCTTTTCTGGAGTTTTAAAACTCTTTTGATAAATCCCGACATTGTTTTTATAAATACACGGCTTGTCTAGGTCACATATGCTTGACGTAACCTGTGCTCTTAGCATCTGCTTTGCACACGGCACGAATAATCTTGGATAAACATAACATTTTATGGAAAAGGAGAGTACATTATTTAAAATGAAAATGTTCTGGGTGGAAATTTGGTCTCCATGTAGGCGAGCTGATCTAATCGCCCATGTAGCAAATATTACTTGCATAGGCGAGTGGTTATCCACAACCCTGGGCTTACTTCATGAAGTGTGTTGGTGCTTGTGAAAAGTATGGCGATGTGAAGCATTGCAGTTGATACCTAAATGTATTTTCAAAATTGAAATTTATTCCTTGTATAAATTTCCATTGTACTTTCATTTGTCGCAATTCCTAGTAACTGTTAGGCCTTAGAATAGACATTTATGAAGATTCATATGTGCAATAACACATGAGGAAATAGCTATCCTTACAATTTGTAGAGATACCAAGGCAAAAACAGTAGAAATGTAAGCTTACTTGTAATGTTGGTAAACAGTGAAACTTCTCCAAACTGGCCCCTTCGAAAAGGCGAAAAACGGTTCTCCCTGAATATCCACTGATTTTCAAAGTCCTGGCAGAAATCTTAACATTTCCTTGCAAAGAAATTCTTACAAAACTGGCCACCCCTGAAAACTGGACTCCAGACATTTGGCCACTTTTTGAAGACAAGAAAATGTTTGCCAGAGGGTGATCAAGGTCGGTTAGTTGTAAAAAATAACTGGCCAGGTGAGAGATTATCAACAGTATCAAACGGCATATTGTTGCACCATACTATCGTACGGATATAAGCAGTAGTTGATAAAGAACAAACCCATGACTGTTATTGATAATTATCAAAAGATAAATTAATATTCTTGGTTTCCATAGACTTCAAATTCCTTAGAACTATTAAAATTACAATTTCATATTTACTACTGTACTTTTCAAAAATGTACGGTGAAAACAATTTTTATAATGAAGTAAGCGATGAACGTAAACAGAGTTTTTATAGGTACATGTAGGAGGAATTCCAAAAACAGGCCCAGGTGTTTTCTTTATGTATCCTAGATTTTCAGTTTAAAATTAAAGGATTTCAGCGAGAATATTCCTTGTAATAATTACCTGTAGGCTAACTAATTTGATCTCCACTGATAATTTATCATAGATCACCAGAAGAAACTAAACAGTACATATTTTGTGAAAATTGAGATAAAATGTCTCTAATTGCTAAATTCTTGGTAAACTGGCCACTCCTCTAAACTGACCGTTTTTTTTTTTTGGTCCGAGAGCTGGCCAGTTTAGAGAAGTTTCACTGTATGTCTAGATGTTCTGAATATTAGTGTAATACTACGTGACTTTTGCAGAGTTTTCCCAGATGCCCCAAGACTAGAACCAGTCTCAGAAAAACAGATTTCTCGGAAACGTAAGCGAAACAGTTCTGTATCTGATTCTGATGATGACCACCACAGAAAAAGCAGGAGAACTGTGTCCATTCAGAAAAGCAAGCATCGTTCAAGTAGTTACCAGTCCTCAAAGGTGAGGAAAACAGAGGGAATTAGTCACATTCAGCCAGTCAGTAAAACCAGCGACAGTCAGGACAGCAGCGAGGAGGATGTAACAGTCACAACACCGAAAAAGAGCATTCGACAAGTCCGAGTGTCTCGAATGGCTCGACATAGAAAACTCTGTTGGTAGTTTGTTAAACTTGAGAGTAGACAAGGTTTTTTTGATTGTTTTGGTTGCCAAAGTATACATTGACTAGTGCAGTGTGCACATGTGTATTTCTGATTTGCTGTAAAAAGAATTTAAAATATCATTTGAAAGATAAAAGGTCTTTATCTTTTTCGGAAGTCACAAGTCTACATTTTTCTTTGTGTAGTTCATGTGAAGGGCATGGTATAAAATTTGTAAAAAGGAAGTACTTTTTAAAGTCATTGAATTCACAAGACATGGATGAAGAGAATTTTGTTCATTAAATATTTGGTTGCTTGCATTTTGAACATGTCTACTTGCATCATACCACAGAAGATTTGAGTGATGATAACATTTTCAGTAAAATCGCATGCAAAATATGTACTGTAAGTGAAAATCAGATCTATTTTCAGTTTGCTGAATTGTCCTAACAGTCATACTATTATTATGAACGATCTTTCTTTTAAAAGATGTAATTACGTTATGATTCGTGATCATTTGATGAGTTTGATGCCAGTGATATGCTGATTATTGTCCTGTCAGTAAATTGTATGTTAAATCACCCTGATCCATAGAATTGTACAAATGTGTATTGTTACATTGGTCTGCAAAACATTTATTCAATGCACTTAAACAGTGTGTAGAAATGAAAACCTTTTCCGTCATTACTGCGTGCTCTTATTTCAGTGTGAATATCATGACATTCTCTAGAATTCATTTTAGTGTGCATGATTTTTTTTTTCCTGTTGAAACACCACTTTTCTGTTCCATCGTTGTCATTATAAGGGTGAATCCTCATGATCATGTGTATTGTCTGTATGCTTTTTCAACATAAAACATGCATTAATTGTTTATTCAACAAAAGTCGAAAAGGAGAAAGAAAGTTTAGAATTGATATGTATGATGCTGTTAATGATGATAGTTAAAACAATGTAGTGAAAAGCTATAGCTGACATCTGATGTTATTGGTGCATGCTCATGTAGATGTGCTGGATGTGTCGTCATTCGATTAGGGTCGGCGTAAAGCAGCACTTTTATTAAGTGGAATTATGTGTTCATAGAAAGATGTGCTTTAAAGGATTTCCCCTGCAACTTACGATAGAGATTTTGTTCAGTGCAAGAGAAATGGGCATGTACAATGTAACCATACCCTCTCTTGCATTACAAGTGTATATGTGATATAATGTAATCACAGTCGTGGATATATCAAAGCAGAATTTTCAGTTTTTATCAAATATTGTCCCATAGATCTTTGAATTTGTAAAAGATGAAAATATTGAGATGTGCACTCGATTAGAAATTTAATTACAATATTATTTTTCATTTTACAGCAATGTTTCTGGTGGTTTGAAATGCTTATGTTAGGCATCTTTCAAGTTTGTCATTGTATGAAAGAAATCAGATTGTTCTGTCAAAATTCTTTTACAAACATTTGGGGGATGTATTTTTGCGTACAAATTGTGTATAAACTACACTATTCTGTCTCAATACTGCCTTGGACTTTAATTAAAGCAATTAGAAGAACAATCATTAATTAACTCTTAAAAGTGTATAGTTATGATTATTGATATGAAAATAGGGTAATCATTTATTTAAAAAAGAAAATCAAAAGACATGGGACTTGCAGAGTTTTAGAATTTTGAAAACTTGTTGTATCTTATGCATGGCGGACAAATAGTTTCATTGGTTACTATCAGTGGTAACCAGAGTGGAGTTGTCTCAGTTGGGTAGAATCCTTCAAATGGCCATAACTTCGTTATGTTAAATTACATCTTTTGAAGCCATCAGGGAGATATTTATCATATTGTAACATCTGTTAGAAGTAGAGATCACAGTGAAAAGTTGGAGGTCAGCAATTCCTTAGACATTTCAACTGTAGCAAGATATATAAATATGTGCATGAATTTTCAACATGCACATAGCACTATAGAAGAATCTAGATATAGCTTATGAGAAAGCAGATCAGCTTGTAATCAGTAGGTTGTAAATATCTCGAGAATATAAGTCATATTTCATTATTAAAGTGATCTTTTTTTTTGTTGTAGGAAAAAAAGTTGGTATATATTTACAGTCATGTTAACTTCAAATTTTGTTTGATTGTCTTTTTTGATGATGCTAAGTACTTTTATATACAGTTAAATATAACTTTGTTGTCTTTATGTGAAGTATTCATACATGCAGAATTAAAGAAAACAGTTTTGGACTTCTTTGTCTTTAAAAATTGATGTAAAATGTTGCATGCAACATACTGCCAGGTGTAAGTTGTGCTATAGTAAGTGAAATAAATTCTATGGTTTGAGAAATTATACTTTGCTAAAAAAAAATTATATATATAGAAAATAATAAATCATGATATTTCAATCAAAGGAGCTGTATTGTGTGGAGATAACTTGATAATCCATGGTATTTGAGATTTCCTTTGGAAACTCAAGATTGAGAGACCTGAACTTTTTAATATTATGAAAAACAGTTTGTCACAAAAACAGACCATTATTTTGTGGTCGGATGATGGATAGAAACAGTTTGTCACAAACATTTGGTTGTCAGATGATGAGAAGGAACAGGGTGTCACAAAAACTGACCATTATTTTGTCAGATGATGGATAGAAACAGTATGTATATCATTTGACTGATCCTCGCATCTTTTGCTCATGCATCTGAACAACGCCTTGATTACAAATTAAATGAAATTTCAAATTCTATTTGAGCAAAAGCAATGAAACTTCACGTGGAATTTTTTTATGAGTAAAGGGTGACCCTCACAATTTCCAGATATGTCTCGAGTATTCACAACGAGTCTTGAATTAAAAGTTCAAAGCAATTATCACGTGGTGTGAAAGGTGAAGATAATGAACAGTGATCAATCTCACAACTCCTATAAGCAATACAAAATAGAGAGTTGGGCAAACACGGACCCCTGGACACACAAGAGGTGGGATCAAGTGTCTAGGAGGAGTAAACATATCCTGTCGATTGGTCTCACTCGCCGTGAGCCCTATATCTTGATCAGGTAAACTTAGTTATCCGTAGTCAAAATCATGGTTTCTGATACATTTAATATTGTTTGAGGTTTAGCAATGAAATTTTTACCGTGATGTAAGATTGACCACAATTAACATTCGAAAAACAGTTTCCAAATGATATCTGAAATGGTGATCACGAATAGTTTTCATGAATTTTAGAAAGACCGTTTTTTTTTCATTCACAAGAGGTGGGCGTGATGAGCTTGTATAGCCAAGGACATATCGTGTTTGCGTAACTTCATAGAATAGAGGATGTATGAGACAACCATTTGGCTAAGTTTTAAACGCCTACCATAGTGGTTTGGAGCATTGCATCTATCCGTTTAATAAAAACTACTTAAAAGGTTATGGATCACAAATCTCTGTACAAATGTTTCCAATGAGTAGAGGAAGAAGTCTATTAGTTTCGAGGCCAAAAGTTACGTGGCACAATCTATCTTTAGCCAGTTGCTTTATCTCGAACATTACTTCGTTTACCCGATGAAGATATGTACATGTAGGGCTCAAAGCTATGGAATGCCAAATTAACATAATTCATATAATTAAACATATATTTATTTGAGTGATTGTTTTTCACTCATACTGAGACTTTACTGTAGGTGAAGTACCACAAATTTAGACCTATGCTTATCGCTCAGGGCCGTAGCACAGCGACACGGGACCTCCGTTTTTAAGGTCATATCCAAAAGCACTTCTAAATGCTCAGCGTTTGGTGAAAGAACAAACACTACCTATTTTACCGTCATAGGTTTGACGTGAGCAGGGCTTGATCTCACGACCTCGTGGTTACGAAGCGAACGCTCTACCACTGCGCTACCGCGACCGGTTTAGTTATTTGAAGATTTCGTCAAGTTCACTTGATGGCCTTAACAATTCAAATAGATGTCTCTTCAAATAATTGATTATATCTTAAATTCTGAATCATTGCGCGCAATTTAATTGAATTGT
Source organism: Ostrea edulis (assembly GCF_947568905.1). NCBI lineage: Eukaryota > Metazoa > Mollusca > Bivalvia > Ostreida > Ostreidae > Ostrea > Ostrea edulis. Next base: position 70,564,545 of record NC_079167.1, read on the forward strand.
TGCTGGTATTGATCATTTTGCTGAATTGATGAGCGCTATAATTGAATCGTTGCTCTCTCAAAATGAATTGATATCAATGCAATGCAATTGAAGAGAGCAATGATGCTTGTTCCTTGGGCGTGTCAAACCTGTCATAACAGGACGAGATTACCTCAAAATCGAAGATGAAACATAAACTGGGGGATGTAAATAAAATTTTGAATCATTGATCAAGAAAGTAAATTTTTATTCAATTTTCCATGCTTATTTTACATATATGTAGATGTTAAAAATTAGCGTTCTTTTTTAAAAAAACAAATTATCCAAAAAAATTAAGGAATATACAACATTTGAATTAATTGCAAGTCCTTATATTTCCTTTTTTTAAAATAAAAAACCTAACTGTATCTCAGAAATAATATGATCCTTAATTCTGGTGCTTAGACAACTAGAAATAATTTTATATAGTACATTCAATAAGGTTATAGTACGCCCATGTTTTAAACATTGTTTAGGTTTATCCCTTTTGGCAAGCATGAGATAATTCCTAGGCTTTGTGAGATAGGTAGTTCTTTTTTTTCCCCTTTTTTTTATAAAGTACACAGTTAATGGTTTTGACAACAAAAAGTTTGATGTCTTTCTAAAAACAAAACCTTGAAGAATTCAGCGGTATATCCATCACTACATGGGGATTTATTATGAAAATAAAAATGTCCTTATTCCTACATGTATCATAAATTACAAAATTGAAATGCATATCTAGAGGTGTAAATATTGACAATGTAAATTACATGAAACAGAAATGAAAAAATCATGCAAATTAATGGCGTCTTCATTTAAAAAAAATCATACGCCACAAAATGTCCTTTCCACACACTTGTTTATGTCAACTTTACTTTAAAACTACCACAGTAGCTACGGATTAGTTCACACCAATTGTTAAACCGTTCTTGGCACACTGATTTTGACTAAGGATTACTCCATTAATCTGATCAAGATATAGGGCTCACGGCGGGTGTGATCGGTCGACAGGGGATGCTTACTCCTTCTAGGTACCTAATCCCAACTCTGGTATATCCAAGGGTCCTAGTTTGCCCAACTCTCTGTTTTGTATTGCTTATAGGAGTTATGAGATTGATCACTGTTCGTTATCTTCACCTTTTATGATGATAGTGTTTATTTTCAAAATCAGCTGATGATAGTGTTACTGTCAGAATCAGATGATATGTCAGTGTCATTGTCAAAATCAGATGATAGTGTTATTGTCAAAATCAGATGACGATAGATGTAGTAGATGATAGTGTTATTGTCAGAATCAGATTATACAGTGTTATCGTCACAATCAGATGATACAGTGTTATTGTCAGAATCAGATGATAGTGTTATTGTCAGAATCAAATGATACAGTGTTATTTCAGAATCAGATGATAGTGTTATTGTCACAATCAGATGATACAGTGTAATTGTCAGAATCAGATGATAGCTTTATTGTCAGAATCAGATGATGTGTCGGTGTCATTGTCAAAATAAGATGATAGTGTTATTGTCAAAATCAGATGACGATAGTACTATTGTCAGAATCAGATGATACAGTGCTATTGTCAGAATCAGATGATAGTATTATTGTCAGAATCAGATGATACTGCTATTGTCAGAATAAAATGATGATAGTATTAATGTAATAATAAGATGATAGTGTTATTGTCAGAATAAGATGATGATAGTGTTATTGTCAGAATGAGAAGATAGTGCTATTGTCAGAAACAGATGACATAGTTATTGTTAGAATCAGATGATAGTGTTATTTCAGAATCAGATGATACAGTGTTATTGTAAGAATCAGATGATACAGTGTTCTTGCCAGAATCAGATGATGCAGTGATATTATCAGAATCAAATAATAGCGTTATTGTCAGAATTTGACGATAGTGTTATTGTCAGAATAAGATGATAGTGTTATTGTCACAATCAGGTAATGATAGTGTTATTGTCATAATCGGATGAGACAGTGTTATTGTCAAAATCAGATGACGATAATGTTGTTGTCAGAATCAGATGTCAGAATAAGATGACAGTGTTATTGTCAGAATAAGACGATGGTACATGCAGTAGATGATAGTGTTATTGTCAGAATCAGATGATACAGTGTTATTGTCAAAATCAGATGATACAGTATTATTGTCAAAATCAGATGATAGTGTTATTGTTAGAATCAGATAATACAGTGTTATTGTCAAAATCAGATAATAGTGTTATTGTCAGAATCAGATAATGATAGTTTTATTGTTAGATTCAGATGATACAGTGTTATTGTCAGAATCAGATGATACAGTGGTATTGTCAGAATCAGATCATACAGTGTTATTGTCAAAATCAGATGATGATAGTGTTATTGTCCGAATCAGATGATGATAGCGTTATTGGCCGATTCAGATGATAATAGTGTTATTGTAAGAATCAGATGATACAGTGTTCTTGCCAGAATCACATGATGCAGTGTTATTGTCAGAATCAGATGATAGTGCTATTGTCAGAATCAGATGATGATACAGTGTTATTGTCAGAATCAGATGACAATATTATTGTCAGAATCAGATGATACAGTGTTCTTGCCAGAATCAGATGAGGATAATGCTATTGTCAGAATCAGATGATACAGTGTTATTGTCAGAATCAGACGATAGTGTTATTGTCAGAATAAGATGATAGTGTTATTGTCAGAATCAGATGATGATAATGCTATTGTCAGAATCAGATGATACAGTGTTAATGACAGAATAAGATGACAGTGTTATTGTCACAATAAGATGATGATAGTGTTATTGTCAGAATGAAATGATAGTGCTATTGTCAGAAACAGATGACACAGTGTTATTGCCAGAATCAAATGATACCGTTTTATTGTCAGAATTAGATGATAGTGTTATTGTCACACTCAGCTGATGATAGTGTTATTGTCAGAATCAGATGATAGTGTTATTGGCACAATCAGATAATAATAGTGTTATTGTCAGAATCAGATGATAATGTTATTGTCAGAATGAGATGATGATAATGTTATTGTCAGAATCAGATAATAGTGTTAATGTTAAAATCAGATGATATAGTGTTATTTTAGAATCAGATGATATGTCAGTGTGATTGTCAAACTCTCTCGCTGTGACCTTCAATTCGACTTTTAGATATATCGATGACGTTTTGTCTATTAACAATGATAGATTTCATTCATATGTCGATTTGATATATCCCTGTGAGCTCGAAATAAAGGACACCACAGAGTCGTCCACTTCTGCTTCATACTTAGATATTTTATTGAAAGTAGACATTAACGACAAACTAACAACTCAACTGTATGACAAACGGGATGATTTCAGCTTCTCCATCGTCAACTTCCCACATTTATGTAGCAATATTCCATTATCACCTGCATATGGTGTTTATATATCTCAACTGATTCGATATGCAAGAGCTTAATCTGGGTATAGTCAGTTTTTAAATCGAGGTAAGCTACTGACAAACAAGTTGATGGTACAGGGATTTCAACAGTCTGGATTGAAGTCGGCATTTCGCAAATTCTATGGTCGTTATAACGATCTAGTTCGTCAATACAACCTCGCATTGTGTCAAATGCTGTCTGACGTGTTTCATACCGATTGTTAAGCCGTTCTTGGTGCACTGATTTTGACTGCGGATAACTCCGTTTACCTGATCAGGATATGGGGCTCACGGCGGGTGTGACCGGTCAACAGGGGATGCTTACTCCTCCTAGGCACCTAATGTGTCCAGGGGTCCGTGTTTGCCCAACTATCTATTTTGTATTGCTTGTAGGAGTTATGAGATTGATCGCTGTTCGTTATCTTCACCTTGCATGATAGTATTATTGTCAAAATCAGATGACGATACATGTAGTAGATGATAGTGTTATTGTCAGAATCAGATGATACAATGTTTTTGTCGGAATCAGATGATACAGTGTTAATTTCAGAATCAGATGATACAGTGTTAATGTCGGAATCAGATGATAGCGTTATTTTCAGAATCAGATGATAGTGTTATTGTCAGAAGCAGATGATGATAGTGTTATTGTCATAATCAGATGTTACGTTGTTATTGTCAAAATCAGATGATATTAGTGCTATTGACAGAATGATATGATGATAGTTCTATTGTCAGAATAAGATGATACAGTGTTATTGTCAGAATCAGATAATGATAGCGTTATTGTCACAATCAGCTGATGATAGTGTTATTGTCAGAATCAGATGATAGCGTTATTGTTAAAATTAGATGATGCAGTGTTATTTCAGAATCAGATGATACAGCGTTATTGTCAGAATCAGATGATTATAGTGTTTTTGTAAAAATAAGATGATACTGTGTTATTGTCAGAATCAGATGATACAGTGTTATTGTCAGAATAAGAAGAAAACGTTATTTTCAGAATCAGATGATAGTGTTATTGTCAGAATCAGATGATGATAATTTTATTGTGAGAATCAGATGATACAGTGTTATTGTTATAATCAGATGATACAGTGTTATTTCAGAATCAGATGATACAGTGTTATTGTCAAAATCAGATGATGATATAGTTATTGGCAGAGAAAGATGATAGTGTTATTGTCAGAATCAGATGATAGTGTTATTGTCAGAATCAGATGATAGTGTTATTGTCAGAATCAGATGATGGCAGTTTTATTGTCAGAATAAGATGATAGTGTTATTGTCAGAATCAGATGATTGTAGTGTTATTGTCAGAATCAGATGATTGTTGTGTTATTATCAGAATCAGATGATTATAGTATTATTGTCATAATCAGATGATTGTAGTGTTATTGTTAGAATATTCCATGAATGAGTCATAATATGATAATAGCATTGTAGTGTTATTGTCGGAATCAGATGATAGTGTTATTGTCAGAATCAGATGATGATAGTTTTATCGTCAGAATAAGATGATAGTGTTATTGTCAGAATCAGATGATTGTAGTGTTATTGTCAGAATCAGATGATTTTTGTGTTATTATCAGAATCAGAGGATTGTAGTGTTATTGTCATAATCAGATGATTGTAGTTTTATTGTTAGAATATTCCATGAATGAGTCATAATATGATGATAGCATTGTAGTGTTATTGTCAGAATCAGATGATAGTGTTATTGTTAGAATCAGATGATAGTGGTATTGTCGTAATCAGATGATACAGTGTTATATTCAGAATCAGATGATAGTGTTATTGTCAGAATCAGATGATAGTGTTATTGTCAGAAAGAGATGATACAGTGTTATTATCAGAATCAGATTATACAGTGTTAATCACAGAATCAGATGATGGTGTTATTTCAGAATCAGATGATACAGTGTTATTGTCAGAATCAGATGATACAGTGTTATTGTCAGAATCAGATGATTATAGTGTTATTGGCAGAATCAGATAATGATAGTGCTATTGTCAGAATCAGATCATTGAGTGTTATTGTCAGAATCAGATGGTAGCGTTATTGTCAGAATCTGATGATAGTGCTATTGTCAGAATCAGACAATACAGTGTTATTTCAGAATCAAATGATACACTGTTTTTGTCACAATCAGAAGATAGCGTTATTGTCAGAATCAGATGATCATGTTATTGTCAGAATCAGATAATAGTGATATTGTCAGAATTCGATAATAGTGTTATTGTCAGAATCAGATGATATTGTTATTGTCACAATCAGATAATGATATTGTTATTTTCACAATCAGATAATGATAGTGTTATTATCAGAATCTGATAATAGTGTTATTGTCAGAATCTGATAATAGTGTTATTGTCAGAATCTGATGATAGTGTTATTGTCAGAATCAAATGATGATAGTGTTATTGTCAGAATCAGATGATGATAATGTTATATTCAGAATCAGATAACCATAATGTTAATGTCAGAATCAGATGATAGTGGTATTGTCAGAATGAGATGATACAGTGTTATCGTCAGAATCAGATGATACAGTGTTATTGTCAAAATCAGATGATAGCGTTATTGTCAGAATAAGATGACAGTGTTATTGTCAGAATCAGATGATACTGTGTTATTGTTAGAATCTTGACTTGACTTACTTGACTTATTCCTGTTGACTCCCGGTGGAGCATAGGGCTGCAACAACACCACGCCAACGGACTCCGTTATGGGCTGCTCTCTTCAGCTGAGTCCACGTCATTCCGGCCTCCTTCATTTCGCTCTCGATGGATCTTCTTCAGGACTGTTTGGGCCGTCCTACTTTCCTTTTTTCCTGTGGGTTCCACTCTAGTGCTTGTCTTGTGACGTTGTCAGTTGGTTTGCGGAGCGTATGTTCTATCCAGCCCCATTTTCTTTTCTTGATGTCCTGACCTATTGGATTTTGGCTGGTTCTTTTCCATAGTTCTACGTTCGAGATCTTCCCCGGCCACCTGATGTTGAGGATGTGGCGCAAGCACTTGTTGACGAATGTCTGTATCTTGTTGGTGATGGTGTTGGTTACTCGCCATGTCTCGGATCCGTAGAGGAGGACTGCTTTGACATTGGTGTTAAAGATGCGGACCTTGCTGTGCTAAGATAGGGCTCTGGAGTTCCAGATGGGTCGTAGGGTGTTGAACGCTAGCCTTGCTTTGTTGATCCGGCTCTTAACGTCCTCGTCTGCGCCGCCATCAATGTTAACCACGCTTCCTAGATAGACGAAGCGGTCGGTTTCTACGAGGTCCTTTCCGTGCAGCTGTAGTGGTTGGTTCAGTCGGTTGTTCATTCGCATCACCTCTGTTTTCTTGGTGTTGATTTTCAAACGGTCTTTTCTGCCTCCTCCGCTAGTCGGGTAAGCTTCGACTGGGCGTGTTGTTGCTTGTGAGACAGAAGGCTGATGTCATCCGCAAAATTCAGGTCCTCTAGATATTTGGTGAGGGGCCACTGGATGCTGGTGTTGCTGCCCTCAGTGGTTCTTCTCATGATCCAGTCTATGACGATCAGGAAAATTGTCGGCGACAGTATACAGCCTTGCCTCACTCCTGTCTTTACTGCGAAGGGGTTGGTCAGCTTCCCGTTGTGGATGATCTGGCAGGTTGAGTCTTCGTACAACTTCTTGGTGATGTTGACGAGCATCTGTGGAATTCCATAGTGCTGCATCAGCTTCCAGATAGTCTCCCTGTCGACGCTGTCGAATGGTTTTTCGAAGTCGACAAAGGTCGTGTAGAAGGGAGACTGCCACTCTACGCATTGCTCAATAATGATACGCAGAGTGGCGATATGGTCCGTGCATGATCGCTCCTGCCTGAAACCTGCCTGTTCTCTCTCAGCTCCTTGTCTAATGCCTCTTTTATTCTCTCCAGGATGATTCTTGTGAGTGCCTTGCTGGGAATGGACAGCAGCATGATTCCTCGCCAGTTGCTGCACTGGGAGAAGTCGCCTTTCTTCGGGAGCTTCACCAGGTACCCAAGCTTCCAGTCGGCAGGCACTTGCTCCTGTTCCCATATCTTCACTATAAGAGAATGTAACAGCTCTGCTGCTGTTGTCGCTTCGACCTTTAGAGCTTCTGGGGGGATGCCATCAGGACCTGCTGCCTTACTGTTCTTCAAGGATTTGATGGCTTTGATGATCTCTGCCTTGGTTGGTGCATTGGTGTTGATGCTGAGGGGCTCTTCTGCTGGTGTTATGTCGGGAACTACTTGCGGTAGTGGTCGGTTGAGAACTTCTTCAAAATGCTCCACCCATCTTCTTTGCTCCTCGTCGCTTGCGATGATTTTCCCACTCTTGTCCTTGACTGGCTTACTCGAGTTGAATCTCTTTCCTGACAGGGCCCTGCTGATCTCGTACACTCTTTTCATGTTGTTCTGTCTGGCTGCTGTTTCTGCCTCTTCTGTCAGGTTGTGCACAAATTGCCTTTTGTCATGCCTTGCACTCTTCTTCACTTCTCGGTTCAGGTCCCAATACTGTGCTCCGAGGTCTGCCTTCATCTGTTGATCGTGATATCTGTTGATTTCCTGTTTCATCTCTCTCCTCCTCTCTATCTTCTCCCAGGTTTCCTTTGTTAACCACTCCTTCTGCTCGCTCTCTCTCTTTCCTCCCCAGGACTTTGGTGCAAGCTTCCTTCCAGGTTTTCTGTACTCCTGTCCAGTGGTTCTCTACTGTCTCTTCGGTCAAATCTGCTGGCGCCTCAAACCTGTTCCTGACTTCACAGTTGAACTCTTCTATTTTCTTCCTGTCTTTCAGAAACTGTGTGTTGAACTTGTGGTGTGGTCTTCCTGCAGAGTCACAGAAGGATCTCAGCTTGGTCTTTAGTGTCGCCACCAGCAACTGATGATCTGAGGCTGCGTCAGCACCGCGCCTTGCTCTGACGTCCCGCACACTTCGTCTCCACTTGCGGTCGATGGTGAAGTGGTCGATCTGGTTATCAGTCTTTCCATCTGGTGAAGTCCAAGTGGTCTTGTGGATCTTTCTGTGCGAGTAGATGGTGCCGCCTATGGGACTTTTGCGAGAACGACTGACTTTCACAGTCAACGGCTGACTTGGACATTTAAACCTGGGTATTGTATGGAAGCACGATATCGTTAAATATATGTAATGTCGAATTGTTAGACAGTATATAGGGAACTTCTGCCTCGCTCTTGAACTAGCTTTGTTGGTGATTTCTCTTGACCACACAAGTTAAGCAAAGACGAGCGTGTTCAAACCGCTGCACGTTACAAAATGGTGAGTGTAGTGACTCTGGTGTTTGGCTGTCCAGAGGCTTGCTTCAGGTAGAGTATGTTTGGAACTCTGGAACATTGAGCCCATGCACGCAAGTGGTTTCGTCCTGGGACGACGGCGGTTGTCGTCGTGATCGGCAGATGATTTTGCTGAAGAGGTGCCAAAAATCAGAAAAGACCCAAGCTAAGCTTCGGGATGACGCTTCCTTGAGCGGGGGATGTGTAGCAGACAGTATGTAGAGAATTTTTACTACATCGCTAGTAAGTTAGCTTTTCTAGTGATATGGTAGAGTCTCTCTCGAAGCAACGGCGTGCGTATTCAGATCGCTGCACGTTACAATACTATTACAGTAGGCCTGTTAAAGAAGTTGTCAAAATATAAAAACACAAGGCTATTGATTCATTTCATTTATGCATGCAAACCTGGGTATAAAATTTTAACTTGCACAGATACCTTGATTCATTGTTTAAACTTAAACAAAAAAATAATTGCATCATGATAAATCGAATGTTTATCATGCAGGAGTTTTGCGTTTTATTTTATCATTAAAATGTATGAAGTTGTTATACAGCTTTATTCAATCAAACACACACAGGTACAACACCGAAGATGATGAACGTACCTACAATTGGGAATTACGTGTGCATCTGCACTAATGCAGATCTGTAGCTCTCTGGGGAAAATATTTGGACATACCAGAGAGCTACAAATCCACCCCCTATAAGAACCTTCGATTTACGGTGCAGGTCGCTGTATTCTTGCATCATAATAATAAAAAAATCCTACCATATTTTCCCAATATATTTCTGTCCAAACATTTATTTAAGCCGCATGTGAACCGAAGTCATATTTGTTTGTAGAAATAGCCATGTTAAGTAGTAGTGAATTCGAACCCTGTTAATTTTTATATCTATTCATTCTATCCAATATGAAGTACGTAAATATCGAAAAGTAATCCTAGTACGTTATGAATGCCATAAGTCTTGTCCCAGTCTCCGATTAATCTTTTCGTTACTGACATATAAAACAGAGCTTGTCGGGGATGGAACTGGAATTATTTCATCTAAATATTTAACAAACAAGAGGCCCACAGCATAGCATTGAAGAAGATATATGCTATTTAAATGGTTTACACATAAACACTATATACTAGTACCCAGTTTGGCCCCGTCCTGGAGTCAGAACGTCTACCCCGGATATCATGAAATTTACAATTCCGGTAGAGGCCTTCCAGCTCTACATGAACAAATCTATGTTTTCAGTTTTTCTTACAGATGTAAGGAAACTTTTTTAACATTAGTCAATGTTTGCTCCATCCTTAAGGTCCCGGGGGTGCAGAAGTCCTGAAATTTATACTTTATACCGCCTTGTCCCGTAGATGCTTCATACCAAATTTGAAAAAAGTAAAATAAATGGCAGTTATCAGGAAGAAGTTAAGAATGGTCAAGCGTTTACGCACGGCACACGACGACGGATGCTGACCAATTGCATTGGGTCAGGTGACCTAAAAATATTTATGGGGATATTAGGTCACATAGACTTTACTGTTTTAGAAAGTGTATGAGTATGGAAATGAACTGGAACAACTCTATAATGTTTGGACAACTTGACCATTTCTGTACATTGCATCGGTTCATACATATATGTCACGAAAAGGTTTCCATATTATATGCTCGTGTCAAAGTCAGCCGTTGACTGTAAAAGTCAGCCCATCTCGCAAAAGTCCATGACTAGGTCGTTGTAGGAACAGAAGTCTGTGAACAGCTCTCCGTTCTCGTTGCATTTACCTACGCCATGTCTGTCAATGATGAATTCTTTACCTGTGATGTCGTCCCCCACCTTGGCGTTCAAGTCGCCCATGACGATCTTCATGTCTCTTCGTGGAGTCCGGTCCAAAAACGACTGCAGATAACTGTAGAAGTCCTCCTTTTCTTCTTCCTGTGTTACGTTAGTTGGTGCATAGCACTGTATGATGGTGGTCTTCCTTCCCTTGGAGTTGAACCTGGCTGCCATAAGTCTAGGTGAGACGGGTTCCCATGCCACCAGCGCTCTTATAGCCTCTGGCGCCAACAGAAGTGCGACTCCTTGGGTGTGATCGTGATCCATGTCTTCATGTCCGGAATAGATGATAGTGTCTCCTGAAGACAGTCTGGTCTGGCCGTTTCCGTTCCATCGGGTCTCACATAGTCCAAGAACCTTGATGTTGTATCTCTTCATCTCTCTGGCCACCTGCGCTGATTTGCCGCTCTCGTTTAGGGTTCTGATGTTCCAGGTCCCTATCCTGGTTTTGGCCTTGGTTGTAAGAAGACTAGTCGGTGAGCTGGCTTCTCGAAGGCTTTCACCAGCACGCGTCATGGTCCCCGCTGAAGGGGCGTCTTCTCGTCCAGGCAGTTGTTGGGTTGTAGTTGTTGTTGTTGCAGTTTCTGTAGCACTACTTTTTTTACGGGGTGGGGTTGCTAGCCCCATTCCCAACCCTCCTCCTTTTTCAGCCGGGCTTGGGACCGTCCTAGGCGGAGTTATTGTTAGAATCAGATGATGATAATGTTATTGTCAGAATCAGATAACGATTGTGTTATTGTCAGAATCAGATGATACAGTGTTATTGTCATAATCAGATGATACAGTGTTATTGTCATAATCAGATGATAGTGTTATTGTCAGAATCAGATGATACAGTGTTATTATCAAAATCAGATGATACAGTGTTATTGTCAAAATCAGATAATGATAGTGTTATTGTCAAAATCAGATGAGACACTGTTATTTCAGAATCAGATGATACAGTGTTATTGTCAGAATCAGATGATAGTGTTTATGTCACAGTCAGATAATAATAGTGTTATTGTCAAAATCAGAAAATGATAGTGTTATTGTCAGAATCAGATGATACAGTGTTATTGTCAAAATCAGATAATGATAGTGTTATTGTTAGAATCAGATGAGACAGTGTTATTTCAGAATCAGATGATACAGTGTTATTGTCAGAATCAGATGATACAGTGTTATTGACAAAATCAGATGATACAGTGTTATTGTCAGAATAAGATGATACAGTGTTATTGTCAGAATCAGATGATACAGTGTTATTGTCAAAATCAGATAATGATAGTGTTATTGTTAGAATCAGATGAGACAGTGTTATTTCAGAATCAGATGATAGTGTTATTGTCAGAATCAGATAATACAGTGTTATTGTCAGAATCAGATGATAGCGTTATTGTCACAATCAGATAAAGATAGTGTTATTGTCATAATCAGATGAGACAGTGTTATTGTCAAAATCAAATGATGATAGTGTTATTGACAGAATGAGATGATGATAGTGTTATTGTCAGAATCAGATGATGCAGTGTTATTGTCAAAATCAGATGATGATACAGTGTTATTTGCAGAATCAGTAGATAATAAAATGTTACTATCAGAATCAGAGCTTTGATAATCTACAATTAACACTAATAGTAATTACTCTATCAAGCAAAGATTGACTTCATGTAAACACGTGTACAACTATTTTAAAACAAGGCTCCTCATTTTGCTAGACCTATATCTGTAATAAACCAAAGATCCTCATTTTCCTAGATCTACTGTTGTACTAAACGAGAGATCCTTATTTTCCTAGACCTGGTTCTGTTACAAACTTGATGGATTTGTTATTAAGAATGTCAGAGAATTTGATTATCTAGGCATTGCTCTGACCTCAAGTGTAACATTTTATAGAGCAACATTTTAAGAAGTATTTATTAGAGCAGGTGCTATTAAAGTCTTTGCATAGAGTTTACAAAGTATGAGATACTTCACTTTTCAATCTATTGTCAGTTTGATTTGTGGACAGTCATTAGTATGATTATATGGAAACTCGCAGGTGCCCATTGTCATTAACTGTTCGAATGATCACGTACTGAAAATAGCCATAACAGTGTACATTGTTTTCTATACATTGGTTTTCTGATTGGTGTAAATAGTTCTCTTTCCACTATCATGCATTCAATTTGGACACAAATTGTAAACCACAGTAAACTGAAAAATAAAGGTTTTCATTTGTAACAGTAAGGGAAAAAATGCGACAGATCAGACTATGACTCACACTCGAGTTTTCTAAATCTCTAGTCAGGCCCTCTATCCCATTGAACTACAAGTGTCTGGTCACCTCCTATCAAACCCCTCTGACCGCCACATTTCTTCCTCTTTAAATGTCTTCGCATCTTGAAGACATCAACCAGGATTACAAATGGTTCCCGTGGGGATCCGGGTTAGAATAGGTCCTCAGTGCCCCTTGCTTGTCGTAGAAGGCGACTAAATGGGACGGTCCTTCGGATGAGACCGCAAAAACCGAGGTCCCGTGTCACAGCAGGTGTGGCACGAAAAAGATCCCTCCCTGCTCAAAGGCCATAAGCGCCGAGCATAGGCCGAAATTTTGCAGCCCTTCACCGGCAGTGGTGACGTCTCCATTTGAGTGAAATATTCTCGAGAGGGACGTTAAACAATATTCAATAAACCCAGGATCTTTATCCCCTTGTATTTATTTCGACCCATCAGTTTCAGGCACTGGTCCACGGCACCATATGTAACAGGATGGGATAAAATGCAACGGAACAAACCAGGATTCGAACCCAGTCCTCTGAATCTGTAGTCAGGTGTTCTACCAACTGAACTGTCTGACCACCAGTGGTCGAACCTGTCTGATCGCCGCACAGTCAAACCCTGCAAATGAGTGCAGCTCACGTGCTTGAATTATGCTTATTTAATACATTTAGCATAACACGGGGTTTCCACGAGGAGGTCTGCCAGGGTTAAAAATGTGCATCATGGTTAAATGAACTGAGTGCGCCATAGTCAAAACCGGTGGCCGATTTTTCTTGTACTTCAGTGATGTTAAAAGTTTTAAAAATGTGACATAAAGATTGCATAAAATGTCACCCAACTTCATTAATTGTTAGGTCACCTGAGTTACCCATGAGACCTATTGCTATTGGTCTGTGTCTGTCATTGTGCGTCGTGCGTTAACAACTGGACATTGTTAACTTTTTTATAATCACCACTTCAATTCATTTCAACTTTGGTATGAAGCATCTTGGGACAAGGGAGGTATCAATTGTAAAATTCACCCCCAAGGGTTTTAGGAGGATAAAATCTGCCAAAAATTAAACAATATTCAAGAAAGAAAGACTTTAAATGGATGGTCATATACATTGATCAAGAAGGTATCTATGAAAATTGTAAATTTAATGAAGTTCTTATACCAGGGTTGGACAAAACTTGTCATTTAGTGTTTATTGTAAAACAATTAAATGAACATCTTTTAATGTTATTGATATTAAATTGAAACTAATGGACTTTTAGAAGGAGCATGTAGCCCTTTACCAAAATCGTTACATTGATTTGCATTATCCCATGGGTAGGGATTTCGTGCCAGAGTGGGGCCAAAATGGGGTCATAGTGAAAGACTTCTTTAATTCGCATATAATTGTACTGTATAAAATGGTCATAGAGATTCTAAAATGTGTGTTAACAGTTGAACACTTTTTACAAAGGGAGCATACAATGTTATACACGAATGATAAGCGGCCGGTGTAGATAGATGGATTTTACACATGATAAACAAAGACAATTTCACGTAACCCAGTGGTAATTATTACGCAATTTCGAATGTTGCCTTTTTTGTGGACATTACAAATATTGATTTAAACAATCACGTACACATGTACACATGGCGTTTTTCTTGCTTGCGAAATCAGGAATTTTGATGATTAATGCAATTTTTGAAGAGATCTTTATTTCAAATTTTCATTTAAAACATTATTTAAACGAAAGCACAGCGCAGATCAAAAGTCTAATGTTCTTTTATCCAAGCAAAATGTTGTTACCAGGCCAAAGAAAAATCAATCTCTAGTTTCTCAGGCACCGCCGCATTCATTGAAAAGGGGGAATAACTCAATTTTCTCTTTCACTAATGTTTGGTAAAATAATTACTTTATAAATAATATTTTATAAACAAGTGCTTAACAAGATATTTCCTCTTAATTTATAAAAAGTGATTTAAAATAAATGTAAAAAGAAAATATTCAATTGGCAATCTTAAAAAAAAAAGTTCATGAATATGAAAAAAGGTACCTCTATGGAGCATTTCATCAATTCAATTATTGCTCTCTTTAATTTAATTAATGCGCGCATTAAATCAACTATTGCTCTCATCAAATGAATTAATGCGCGCATCAATTCAATTATTGCTCTCATCAATTGATTTAATGCGCGCATTATATCAATTATTGCTCTCTTCAATTGAATTGTAGCGCGCATCAATTCAATTGTTGATATCATTAATCTATTTGAAGAGATCATTAATTCAATTAAAGCGCGCATCAAATCAGTTGAAGAATTAATGCTCTCATCAATTCAATTAATGCGCGCAATAATTCAGAATTGAAGATATCATTAATTATTTGAAGAGATCTTTAATTCAATTGTTGCACGCATCAAATGAATTGATGATATCTTCAAATAATTGAAGATATCTTCAATTATTTGAGTTTATGTTAATTTGGCACTCCATATACCTCATGTTACAGTTCATAATGATAACAAGAGGTCCATGGGTTATATTGCTCACCTGAGCAGTAGTTGGCCCAAAAATAAACAACCACGAGGAAAACTATGATTATATCGATCAGCACCTTAGTTCAGATTTTCCCCCAAAAGTCACCACTAAATATTCATTATTTATAATTATCATCTCACCTAAAAGAGGGGTATATGGCCCCTCATTTGAGCAAATTTCAGTTAAAGCTGACATGAATTAATAAATATAGTATAATTCTATATGTCCGCCATATTTCTCTGCTAATCCGCCATATTAGTTGGAATTTCTATTGTTATATGTATCAGGGTTCTCATGGTATATAAGGGGACGAGCTTTGCTACGCTTCACTTCACATCAGTGTCTTCGATTTACCTGTGCAGGTAGCTTCGACAGATAACACGTACATCTCCGATACTAATTTATAGGACCTCAAGAAGAAATGAAATCACGTTTTGGAACACCACGCAGTGCTCAAAATTATAATAAACATATCATACAGTAGTAAATCATTCTAAATATATATATTTTGATAAATATATATAGAATGTCTTTTCTTTACGTGAACGTGCGTACATTTGCAGTAAATATGTCACAACTATACAAAAATGCGGAGAAATATTTCATCTTTTATCTATTGATAAAATGGAATAAGCAAAGAGTATACAATCTATACCATTCACAATTACTCAAGTAAAAGGCAAAGACATAAATACTACTGTACTTATAAAAATGGCATGTATGCTCGCCATGAAAACGCATCGAATGCGGACGACTATTTACCTGGGCCTACTCGTAATATCTGTAAAGGACCGGAGATGTACGTGTGCATTTGTCGAAAATACCCTAAGTAGTAGTAAAACTCCATTTATTTGCATAATCCATGAAACAAAACGATAAACTCCATTTGCATTCCAACAGTAAACAACATTGTCCATTGTACAGACTGTGACACACTTAGCCCGTGCCGATCAGCTATCTTCAATCAGGGGAAGTATCAGAGTATAATATTTACTCTGTATTGTGCATGAATCCTTCTACCATATGATTTACTGGTCAGAGTATTGCAGATTTATAAATCAGGAAATCATTTAGGTACATAAATTTGCATATACAACACTGTATGAGTGTATGGGATGAGAGAGAGAGAGAGAGAGAGAGAGAGAGAAAGAGAGAGAGAGAGAGAATCTTGTAATAATCCAGCTCTTATCAAGACAAATGATATCGTTAATTCAATAAAAAAGAGAACAGTACTAGTAACTCAATATTGCTCTCATTAATTGATAATACAGATTTATTTGATTCATTTAAAGCACGCAATAATTAAAAATTAAACATATTTTTAAATAATGTTATTTTCAATTACTTCATTTTATGCTAATTTGGCGCTCAATAGATCTTATATATCTATGCCATTTTGCGTTATTACATTCTGCGTCGAACTCGACGCAAATTGTACTAATGCAAAATGTAATAATCGAGTATATCATATTATGCGTCGTTATCAAACATCAAGGGGAGAGGACAAGAGTGTCTGTCACCCATCTTTAATAACAATATCCATTTTTTGTTAGTTTGTAATGCAAATAAAAGATACATTGAGTGACAACCCCTCCCCCACTTACCCCAGCTTGAAAGTTCTGATATAATAGTAGAAGACACACACCACCACCAATTAAGAAAATGAGGCACTCATAGTAAAGAACTCTAACCATCCCATCCGACCCTCAACGATTTAAGAAAATGAAGTGTAGGGGGGAATTATTGAGGCAGTCAAAGTAAAAGACTCTTTAACCCTTCACCCCCACATTAGAACTTTGAACATCGGACAAATCATCTTTATTTGTTTGGCTGTTTTGTTTTATTTTATTGCTGTTTTCCTCATCTTTTTTAATTCTTATTTTGAATGGCAAGAAATTTTGAAGAATCCAATTTTCCATTTTTTCCCCTGTTGCCCCCCCCCCCCCCCCCCCCCCCATGAAAAATGACGAGACATCTATGGTTATTACATGTACATTTTGCTTTGCAACACATGCATGTATACTAATTGTATGGTACATGTAGAATTGCACCCTTTACCAAGTTTTCCTTCATTTACACAGTGTAAGGAATGGTAAACCAAAATCACAAAACAAAATGCATAAAGACCAAGATATTTTCAAGCGTAGGAACTTCATTCATGAATACATAAATACATGTATTCAGAAAAATCGAATGCATGCATTGCAGGACTATAGCATTTGTGTGTTTTAACGTTTCTGTAACATGCCATAATGATTACTTTGAGGCTTGAGTGTAATTTATTCATAGATATTTTCATTTCGTAGATCTGGCGCAATGGCCATACCGCTGTACGTAGAAATTTCAAATTCAAATGTATTCGATAAGATGTTAGTATGCATAAATCAGTAAAATTCGTGTTGAGGTTTTATTTGATATGATAGAATGTCAATATACTGTAATGCATTAGTAGGATATGCAGAAGGCAAGAGTATAAACATTTTCTTTTTTCATTATCAGTATCAATATCTATATGATCACGAAAAAACATTAAATAATTTATATCCGGATTCATTTATACCGATTTAGATATCAATAAAAACAAAGCTGCATAGTTTGGGAGAGGGGTTTCTAATGAGTCTGATGAAATTAAAAGAAGGAACCCAACATTTGCATTCAAACTAGATGTACTTCAACATGAATTCATTTCTGCTCTGACTGAAAGCATGATTCTAAATTCGGGAACGAATCTTGCATACAAAATAATTAATAGGGGAACACATAAATTCGAGCTCCTTTGGAATTTAATGAAATGTAGATATGCACCTTTCTTTCAACACGAATTGATATGTTGTTTCAGGCACGAAAACAGGGGGTTGGGGTGGGCAGGAAGGCTGGTCTGCTTTCCCCACTTTTTTTGACAATTTACTTTCCCCCCGTTATTCTAACATACACAGTCAGTATTTTCGACAGTTCAAACTAATATTTTTTTTTTAAATTTGTAATGAATTCAATTATAAGCATCAACTCCTGTAAGTTTCCAATATATTGTCAGTCACAAATTTTTAAATACCTGGAAATTTTTAATGCTTGTAAGCTTACATTTATGTAAGTGATCAATTTTCTTTCCTTCTGTGAAATGATATATTATAAATCGAAGTAGGACGGTCTCTCTCTCTCTCTCAATGAATATGGACATACAGAGACCGTAAATAATTATGTGGTTCCAAAAGAGACAACAAAACTATATTTTCGTTTAGAAATTTCCTTTCATATGTGTCTTTGTGTATAATGAACTGTTTATTATGGATTGCAAATGTAATACACGCATTTGCACACAGATGTATATTTTTGATCATTATTCCCTTATTTGTATATCCAAGTTTGTATATGATCATCGACAAATTTTGAATTGCGCACGCAATATATCCAACCAGATATTAGATTCCCGATTTCTATAAACTGCAAAACTCGACCAGACAAGCATTCAATACAGGAAAAAATTTCGACTCTGACATCTCCCCTGATTGAAGACACCCTGTTTGGCACGGGCGAAGTGTGTCGCAGTCTGTATAATGGAATGACAACGTGTTGTAAAGTTCTAACGAGATACAAATCGAGTTTATCATTTTGTTTCGTGGATTTATCAGAATAAAGAGAATCTAATATTTTCGGTAAGTGCACATCTCCGATACCTGTTGAATAGACGCCCGTATTTGATACTTTTTTGGCGATCATACCTTGTGCATTGCATATTATGCATATGACATGCACCTTTATTTTGCAAGAATTGATATAAATAATATATTTTATGCTCTTTGCCTATTCCATTCTATCAGTATGTAATTGGCAAATGATTTATGCGCATTTATTTTATTAGAAAATGCAAATACTTGCATGCACTTGCAAGTATGCAAGAAAAGCTTTTTTCTTTTCTTTTTTGTTTTGCATTTTTGTCTAACGTATCTAAACTTCCAGAATGTTGCATTAGTAAACAATCAATATTTTGTAATTTTGAGCAAAGCATAATGTTTTAAAATGTTATTTTATTTGTTTCTCATTCCCTATATATTTCTATCGGAGGTGTGCACTGGTCGAGTCCACCTAGAAAAATCACTCAGGTGTGACAATCATATTTGGGGTATATACGGGTAGAGTAAATTAGGCTACCTGAAAGAAATATGGCGGATAAGATGAGAAAGGTGTACGTATTTATTAATTCATGTCAGCTTTAAGGATGCTTTATGTAAAACTCTGATCCCCCATTGTAACCCCACCCCCTGGGGCATGCTTTTAACAAATTTTAATCTGCGCTACTCCAGGAAGCTGCCATGTACAAATGTCAACTTTTCTTGCCCAGTGGCCATTGAAAAGATTTTTAATGACACAACCCTATTTTGTGATTATCTCCCCTTTGAAAGAAGGATGGTCCTTCATTTGAACAAAATGAATCCCCTTTCCCCAAGGATGTTGTGTACCACGTTTAATTGAAATTGGCCCAGTATAGGATGATGTTTTTATTATTAGTTGATTATTGTTATGTGGAAAAATCCGGAATCTGTTAAAAGTCATTGTGAAATGTTTTACAAGAATCTTGTACATGTGTGTAACAAAAGCGTTGAAAAAGGTGTAAGTAAATCTTAGATTGGTTGTTGTTTTACGTCCCTCTCGAGAATATTTCACTTATAAATACGAAGACGCGTCACCACTGCCGGCGAAGGGCTGCAAAATTTGGGCCTATGTTCGGCGCTTATGGCCTTTGAGCAGAGGGATCTTTATCGTGCCACACCTACTGCGACACGGGACCTCCGTATGGGGTCTCATCGAGGGACCGGTGAATCTCAAGACCCTCTGGTGAGAGAATGTATAAGAAATGGTAAAATGCTCAATTAAATAATTGATGATTCGACTTTAGTTGCAAAATAATATGTGAATAATTCTGCAGATGTCAAGTTTTCCTGCCATAATATGCATTGAATTGTGTTGAAACGTGGATTTTGTTTGATTACACTATATTTACGTAGGTATGCATTGTAATGGGTACAAGTTGCTCGCCCTATAAAACTATTTTTTAGTTTTAATTAACCGGGAAAAAGAGGATTTACATATGGACTAACACTACTAATTTTGAGACATATTAGAGTGTAAAGAACAATGACTGGGCAGATTACACTCCTCTAACCAATTTGACCATATATGGAAACAAACACCAATCTATGAACAATCATTCCAAAACACATCAACTGACGCGAAATGACCCTAAACCAACGCGTTCGACCACATTATAAACAAGGGAATGAATAAATTACAAATAACGCGTTTGTCACCCTATACTGCCTATAGACACTTATTTGTTAAGAATTCTCACTCTTATGCACCAGGTCCCATCTCTTGTGTGTCCAGCGGTCCGTATTTGTCCTACTCTTTACAATTAATGAGATTGATTACTGTTCAATATCTTCACTTGTTCATTAATACTATGCAACAAGTTTATACAATTGAAAGAAAACCATATAGTTATTCACTGTTGTTCCGGTGGTCATAAATAGTATGTATTAGGTTAATACACTTCACACCTCATTCACATAACTATGCATACGGCAGGAAAGATTTCAAATGACTCTCACATAAAAAAAACAAAAAATAAGTACACATACTTCCATCTTTTATTTCTGATGGAACGGTCAGTTTCATTTCATGAAACCTCACATATATATTACGTCCCAGTAACTATATACAATATATTTACAAAATACTTGTAGGATATAATGCAGTGGAATTAAAAACGTTTAGATTTTATATACATGAACTGTACAAAAGGATTTTCTATGATGAACGCAAGCAATATAAACCCTAATCTAACATGAAACAACAATAAATAAATTAGTAAACTATATTTACCAAACACAAAATCAACATTCGCCACTGCTTGCATTGGTTACAGATAAATGGTAATTCATGACAGTTTTAACATACATGAAATGGACTTTCACAAAAATACACTCTCAACTGTAAGAGCACAGACATGCCACATCTCAAACACATTTAATTTCCTTACAAGTCTGCGAGACATGATATGCCTACTGTTTGGGTCAACAACTTCGATATTCACATACACTATCACAGCATACCAGCACCAGACATGTTTTGTACCAGGTATCTAATTCAAGCCGAGCAGCCCCGCACTAGACCCGTTACAATGTACCTGGTATCTAATTTAAGCTGTCTACCTGAAATGTATGCATGCTCCGACATCAATGAAACACTGGCTGGAATACGTGGAATGCTTGTGGAACATGAATGTATCACAATTATAACATTGAAATAATAAAAGATCACTATTCTAAAGTATGGGGTTTAAATGGCAGCAAATTTGCACAAATAATGATTTGATAAGCTAACACATGCCACAATGTGCTATTAATGATAAAATCAATTCAGAACCATTATCTAAAGGATGAATAAGAACACAAATGAAATACCCAGCAGAATATTCTGACTTATGATAACCACACCAGTTTACTTAAATGCACAGAACTGTAGATTCAAGATGTTTCGCATTTAATTTGACACCTTAATGATAACTAGAGATTCAGATGTTCATTTTTAAATTTTCCAAATTTTGTGTACTACAATTTACATCCAACATGGCACCCACATTAACTGGACCTCTCACACAGTTCAGTAACATCTTAGGCATTCTTTATGGTCCCCACCTCATTCCCACACCAATATCACACTATCATCACAAGTCTATCTTCACTGTGTTGACATCACACACTCATCACAAAGTCGATCTTCACGATGTTCATACCACATAATCATCACTAATCAATCTTCACTGTGGAATATATTTTTCTGACAAAGTAGCTTGTGCCAATGTATCCAAACGTCCCTGAAAAGACCAACAGTAAAGCATATACACATAGCCAAAAAAACCTAATAATTTCTAACTTATTTTAGCAGCTTTGCTATACCCTTGTCTAACTATTTCAGACAATATACATTGCTAATCTATAATGACAAAAGTATTTCTCTGCAATGAATACAGTTTATCTTAAATTCAAAAATACATTGTTAAATATACAAAAGGAGTAGAGAGCAAGTTAAAAGATATTAGCAGTGATTTACAACAAAGTGAAGACTTACCGCACATTAACCCCAAAGCAAGGCTGAACAACGCCATATAACCAAAGTAAAATGTTGTTTGGAAAAAACCATACATTCTGCAACAGATAAAACAAGCTTCAGTGCAATGAACCATTCATAACTATTTCAGAGACTTGTTTGCTATATTTCTCATATAAAGTTTACACCTGTAGATACACATGTGATTTTGACATGATATTGAATGGATCTATCACACATTTCTTGTGAAAATTCACAATAAACTGCAAAGAATTATTCATGACTTACTTTGTTTTTTAAAAAAAAAAAAAGAAGTAATAAAGATTTCCAAAGCAGTAACAATATGATTTCCAAAGTAGTAAAATGATTTACAACTTACTTTGTTTTAAAAAAGAAGTAATAAAATGAATAGAGGTACACATATCCTGCTGTTGATGCAGCAGCAGAAAAGCTCGTCCATTGCCTGCCAAAGAGACACAATATTTATTTACTTACACATCAGTATATTTCACCTTACAAGGCAACTTGTACCAATATCTAAAATATGTTAACATAATTTTCACACACTATCCAAAAAATAAATATAATCTACGTGCAGATGGCACAAATTTTTCTAATCAACCTCATGCTGATCATAAGGAGTATTTCAAAATAGCTACCATAGCAACATGCCATTAGAATATGAAGCCCTACTGTAAACCAACTTTAATTTGGGTCTATATTTCATAATTTATCTGATGAAACTGGTTCGCAGAGACTAATCATAGCAACCTATATAATCTATAAAATGCGTGACATTGAAGGACTAGTTCATGGTGAGAAATATCCGTGAGATTCTCAAGCTCTCACAAAAATTTCTCAGGCACTAATGTTAAGTATAAATATAAAAATTTACACTATGTACACAAATAAAGTTTCTTCAATTTAGTTTGCACTAGTATATGATCAACTTAAATGTGTTCTATAGTATAGAATAAAACGGGTAATATTTCACATCTAAGTAAAAACATACTACTTATTAATAAATGATACACGTCAGCAGTAAGGACCATCATCAGAAAAAATTAATTACCATTACATGTAAAATTAATTTAATAAACAAGGCATTTCTGAAAGAAAAAAACAACCATCCAACAGATTGAAAGATAATCTAGTGTAAAAAATTATGTCAAGATGGCCAACGTAGTAACTGCAAGATAAGGGTAGTCTCTCCAGGCTGTTTCACATGGAAAAGCCCATCTCACTACTGCAATAATGGGAGGAGATATAATAAACAAATGTTGCTGAGTGAAGACATGTACTCTCCTCATATAATGGAATACTTACCACCGATAGTCCTCCGCATTTAGTAAAAAGTATGTACACACAATGGTAACACACACAGTCACTATAGTTAAGATTACGAACACTAACAGCATGAAGCCATACACATAATAAATCTTGTAGGCCCAGAAGGAAGTGAAGATAAAGTACCTGCAATTATAAACAAAAGCATCATAATAATCGATTCCAAATCACAATAAAAATCTTCATCACAATCTCCTCAAAATAATAATAGGAAAAAAAAATCCGGACTCCTTTTAAGTATAAAAAAACCTTACATTTCAATAAATATAGATCCAAATGGAAGAATTCCTCCCAGAACAATTATCACAGCTGGTTCCATAAACCTGTAAATCAAATGAAAAAAGTTTAAATGATGCATTGGTTGACAAAAACAACTTGCAAGAAGAAACTGCGTAATTTCACTGTTACAAAATCTTTTTACAACTTGATTTTCTCCAATGTTAATTGATCCGCGTACATTACTTCTAAATTACCATTTCTTTTCAGGAATTGGTCTTGGTACTGCATTCACACGACAAGGATAGTTTGGCTGACCTGCCAGATTTCTACCCAACACAGTTCCTACCAAGGTCAAGGGCAGGATAACGAATATACAAATACAGGTCACTGCTACCTGTCAACACAGATAAAATACAAAATACAGGTAAATATAGGTCACTGCTACCTGTCAACACAGATAAAATATTTTACAAATGCATGAATTGTTAAGGATATCACTAACAACTATTTATCCTTATGACTGTTGTTTCAAAACATAACCAAACAAGAAAATTAAACATATCTCATGTTTTTAATATATATCAATATTTTAAATTGTGTGTTCAATATACATATATTTTACCATAGTCCCAAAAGGAATGGCCCTAGAAGCATGATAGTAGATGGCAATGAAGTTGATGAAGAAAGCAGTTCCACACACAGCCACAGGTAACATGAAAGCTCCCACCATCATCTGCTTGATCCATACCTTCCCTGTTCAGGATATAACAAAAGCTCAGTTCAGAACCTTCAATCTAAAGTCCGACTAATTTCCTATGCAAAAAGTACATTTTCACAGAAATATTAGATGTAAATTTTTTTTAAAGAACCATCCATTAATAGTTGAACAAAATTACATGTAGATTACATAGAGATATTGGTTCAACAATAGTATACGGACAAATAGTTTGTGCTAATTTTTTTTTGTTATGAATTAATACGCAATTATCATTGTAATCGCTGCTTTTGTCTGCAATGGAAACTTTTTATGATTTAGGTTGACACTCGACAGTTGACACTTTTCCAGGTGTCGCTAGAGGAGGATAAGGTGGACGGTTGACACTTTTCCAGGTGTCGCTAGAGGAGGGTAAGTTGATGCTTTACTGTGGACATGTCAACCGTGCACAAATATTTGAAGTGTCGACCTGTCAACCGTTGATGAATATATAACCGTTGACAAAATTTTTAAGTGTCAACTGTCAATTGCAGACAATTATATGAAATGTCGACATGTCAACTGCGGACAATTATATGAACTGTGGACCTGTCAACCATTGACAAATATATGAACTGTCAACCATAATAACACAGGGCGAATTACTGCTTAATACTACACTACATGTGGACTATTTGTCCGTATACTGGAGTTGATCCGAGATATTATATCTAAACTACAATATACAGATGACTTTCACTTTGTAGATTTTATGTAATCATAAGAAAAACATCAGCAAGTTGAGATAATTGTGAAAATAGCCAGTAGATGCAGCATGCTGCACACAAACCTCCCATTCTTGCATACAAGCTGCCTCCAAAATATCCATTAACTGGGGATGTGGCAGCGTACACAAATATAGCTGTACTCAGGAGGGATCCTCTCCTACAGAACCAGAAACTCATTGTCACAATACAGCTAAGGGCTATTCCAGAAATAAATACATGGGGGTGGGGTCGGGAGGCACCTTTTGTATATACCAAGCACCCATAAAAAATTACCCCATGACCCATCAAATTGATAAACTCATTTTACAATGACCCATCTAATTAAAAAAAAAAAACTTAGCAGACCCACCACAAAAATATTTTTAAAAATGAAAACGGTACAAATCTCGCGAGGTTTTCGGGACAAACATTCTAGTCAATGACGCGGTAATGCCTGTGCGACATTGTATCACAGTAGTTCTGAAGAAACGATGTCACATCAACAATCAAAGGCATCTATGGCGGGAATGTTGGAAAGATTGGAAGTCCAAACGATGCTATTATCAAGAAATGGGTATGGATATGTTTTTCCACGAATCGTTCGTCTTCTAATGGAGCCCGCGCCCGGAGGCCTCTATATCACCATCACACTGACTGATAAATATAACGCATCGGTACCCTCGTATAAATCAACTAAGGTTTGCCTATTTTTATTAGAAAACGGAATACCTATTGGTTTCAAAATATTCCCAAAATCGATGCACTGTAAAACTGTAATAATCTACAGAACAGAGTTCGCCGCCATCACGTCCAAAGGGACCCTACTAAACGCGCCTCTAATTTGAAGAGTGCCGTAATGGAAAGTTATGCGCTGCAAAGAGCGACAACTCGAATAGTTCTACGTTATTTCCGATTTCGAAAGCACGTTTTCAATTTTCCCTCCGACGTTTTGTAACCAACACGACAAGAGCGACAATAAAAATATTCTGAAAACTCAACACCCACGTGGCACAAAATAAAACAATAGAAACTACCCACAATAAATATTTTTTTAACAGTCCA
Source organism: Ostrea edulis (assembly GCF_947568905.1). Classification (NCBI taxonomy): domain Eukaryota; kingdom Metazoa; phylum Mollusca; class Bivalvia; order Ostreida; family Ostreidae; genus Ostrea; species Ostrea edulis. The sequence continues at coordinate 70,591,010 of NC_079167.1, forward strand.
ACCACGGACCAAATAAAAAATGAAAAAATACGACCACCTACACAAAAAAATATCATTTGCCGCCCGACCCCCCCCCCATTTGATCATTTCTGGAACAGCCCTAAAGGAAAACATGCAAGAAAACTGCAGACCTATCCTATATTTACATTTCCAATGCTTCAGCCTTTGTATGAATCTTAATATAGTACATCTTTTTTACTGACTGAGTATTCAACTAAAAATTACAATAGAATGTTAGTGTTAGCAGTGATTTTTTAAGGCCCATTTTGGGTCCGAATTTCGACCCTTTCCCCTCCTAAAAATTGTCATTCGATGTGAATTATATACATAAGACTTAACAAGAGTTATGGGAATGATGATTTGGACAGAATAGTTGAAAATTTTAGAAGGTTAAAGACAATTTAGATGTGTAAAATAAAGATATATGTTTGATATGATTTTAAAACTTATTTACGATAAAATTGATTTTTCCCAACTTGACTGAAATGTCGACAATTTTTCCCAATTCGAAAGCCACAGGACCCTTGTAAAAAAATCACTGGTTAGATACAACTTTTTTCATTTTGGATAATACACGAGGGTATGAGCTGTACGCTTCTTGTTGGCACACTTTTCATTTCATGCTAATGAGCTTCATACGTATGTCGTCTTGAAGGGCCACATTTCATACTTTTATGTATTTACAAAAAGGACATTTGTTTCTTAAATATCTCTTCTTCAGCAAGTAATTTCCAATCAGGTGAAATCAGAAATCAGGGTTCAATATGATTTGTCATCACAAGAAGAGTATATACATTTTGACAGACTACAGGGTTTAACATTTACTTTTTTGAGCACTGGACCAGTCGGGCTACTTCAAATGATTTTTGTTAGACCTGACCCTACATCCACTAGCCCCGACAGGGTTCGAAATTAACTCATGTCCGTAAGTCCAAGACTAGTAGAAAACATGTCGGACTAGTGAACTCTCTATAGCACTAGTCCGTACGGACTAGTGAAAATCCGGAAATCAATTTTGAATTGGTAAAGATTTTAGCAAGATTTGTCTGAGTCTCTTAGATGTTTGAACTTATGGTTGATTACCTGCATGGTCAGGTGTTTGCATGACTATGACAGTCTGATCTGCCAAACACATGGAGTGCGTTTGAGACCGCCGTTCTTCGAACGAGCACACATTGTCAAATTCCTGCCGATTCCGAACGCCGAGTACACATCACGAGAACGTGTTCTAGGTGCAAGAATTGCAAGTAGTGTGGTCTGAGAACATGCACGTTTGTATGCACGTTCTCGTCATTCGAACACAGTAGTTCATAACACTATAGCTCATGACTTGGTCAATCGAGTGAATTTTATTGACTTTATTGATAAAATTTCGAACTCCTGTGACTCTAAGGTCTGAATACCAAAACAACAGGAACGTCGATCTCGAACGCACTTATGGACATTTATCAAAGGATTAACTCAATATGGTGGTCTCTTTTTCTTCTATAGGTGTCAGAAATTGAACTGTTTGCAACTGTGATGTGTTTAGTTTGATTAAAATGAAGATCATTTTTTGATATACTGGACGGACTAGTGAAATGCTTTGCGGACTAGTGAACATCAATAGTGACTAGTCCGAACGGACTAGTGCTTGAAAAAGTTAATTTCGAACCCTGCCCGACCAACTTTCTAGAAACTGATAGTTTCTCCATATTTAAATGCACTTAATTCAAATGACAAACATTAAGTTTGCATGAACTAAAATGTACTTAATTGTCTCAAAAAAGAGCGTGTCTCGTCATTCAATTTAATGCTTTCATTTTCAAACACAGTGTTTTTTGGTTTTTATAATATAGGGGGTCATTTTGACCCTCTGGGGTACATGTAAGTATCAGGGAGTCAAAACATAAGAGGGGTCGACCCACTTTAACCAACAATCCAAGGTGATTTTAACCAACAATACAGAGTTTAGTTTAACCTACCAACAATACAGGGGTTGGTCTAACCTTGGGTAATTAACATGATTTTTACCAAAATGGCCATAGGTAGCATAAATTTCCCCACTTACTCAGTGTATAGATCTCCTAGTATGGAGAAAACGATAACACACAATGTGACGACAGCGATGTGATAGCCAGTGCCAATCAGAGAAGAGAAGAGCAGCGAGTTGGAGGCTGGCCGGAACACGTCTCCATGAACTTGTTTCCACCCATACTCATCGCCCAAGTCTTTCTCCTAAGGGTAAAAAATGAAGAAATAAAACTTGAAAGATCCTCCTGACTTAAAAATATTGAGGATAAACATTATGGCTATAAGGCAATATAGACTCTCTCAATCAGATAGATACTCCAATCAGTTATGATCAGAAATCAGGGTTCAATATATGACAATCATCATTAGAGAGATACAGACTTGGGCTGTTTAGAAATGACAGATAAGTATATTTACTGGCACAATGAAGTACTGTATACAGTGAAATATTCGCCCCCGCTTATTTTTGTCCCTTTTGTCCTCATTACTGGGCGAAGCTGTTTTCTCTTATATCTCTCTATTCAAGGCATAGGGTCTATCTTTTATCTCAAAAATGACATCACAATATTTCGCAAGAAGAACTCCAAAAAACAAATTTGTAGTATTAATTAAGAGTTATCTATAGCTGAAGCACTTTGAAATTGAAGCCATTTTGACGCTTTAGCCCTCTATGAAATGTTTGTCTGGAGGACAATATATTAAACTGGTACCCCGCTGATTGGTGGCTACACAAACATATGAGATGCAAAGTCAACAGGGTATGAGTTTAGGCAAATGAGAACAGGGAATTGTTTTGTAATTACTATCGTATCCAATGTGTTTGTAAACATTCTGAAGAACTTTTTGTGATTTTCTAGTTATGATCTTTAATTTCGCCACCTTTTTGGAACATGCAAAATTTTACCAATATCTTGGACCCTATGCCTTTAACACAACTATTTCTGAGCGAATTTATATCAGGGCAAAACTGTCTGCAAGTGTTGAATGACGAAATAACACAGGGTGAAAATAACCCTTCATACAGAATGTTAAAAAAACATAATAGTGGCAAAAGATCATTCTGCCAAGTGAGGAAAATTCATCACATGATAACCATGACAAATTAAAATTAGTTTATGTACAACATGCATGAACTGATGATAGTGCCAAGTTTATGCATAATTCATAATGATTTCATGTGAATACCATGTCATCCAGATCTTCTTCTTTGCTGTATCTGGCATAGTCCTTCCTCAGTGTCCTCATTAGAATCATACTGACCAGGCCCACCAAGAAAATGACCATCATAAACGAGTTAAAGATGCTGAACCAGTGGATCTGTACAAATATATAACAAGTCAACAATATCTACCATTATTTCATTTTTGGACAAGGGAAGCCCAACTTACATGGGAAAAATCATACTGCAATCTAAAAACCGTTTTGCATGAATTTCAAAAGTACTTCAAACACATATTCCTCATTCCCTACATACGGAAGCATCAGAAGATATAATAGCCAATCACATTGTGTCAGGATTAGATGGTACATTTTTTTCATCCTATGCTTCCATTTTCAGTTTTTAATGTCAATGACTAGCACTCACCCTGTGTTGAAAGAAGTTGGGATCCAAGTACTTGTCAAATCTTTTATCATACTTAATGCTGGAAGTTGTAAAATGCACCTGAAATTACAACCGATTGGGAAATTACATTTGTAGTCATCTTTGGAAAAAACAAATTCTAAAAAGTTACATTTTCAGATTGTGATTTAAAAAAAAATAATCACGATTTAATCACTTGAAAGCCGACTCTTTTTCACGGCCCAATAAAATTAGCACTCGTCTTTCCTACCATAATAATTTTTACTGAACTCAAACAGATGCATTCAATTTTTACTTACCTCATAACTAAAAGAGATCTTGGAACCAGCGGTAAGCTTTTTCTTGGCCTCACTAGTTAGATTAACATCCACAATCTGTTTGCCATTGAAACCAATGTCAAACTTTTTATGTGTCCAGATGTAAAAGTCTTCTCTATTATCACTAATTTCACCAACAATCCCTGAAAAGTACATTATAAGTCATATAAAACTGCTCATTATCCTCCATTTCTGGATATTGCATCGCTTTGTGTGCTACTGCTTAATACTAGTGAATAAGTTGATAAACAAACCCACTATCATTGAATATTCGTAGACTTGAAATTTGAATTAGACATGCATTTTGCTAGGCAACTAGTGGAAACAATCATTCCTCATACAAGTGATATAACATTCATATAAACGTATGAGAAACCTGTTCATTACCCCAGATTGGCAAATCATCTATATACATCTGGTACCAATAGTGGTTTTTAACTGCATACTCAAAGGCTTGATATTTCTCCTTTGTCAGCTCCACTGTGCAATATTCTGTCCTCTTAACTTCACCTGTGAAAGACAAATCTTCTCAATATCACCTCTAAAAAAAACCCAATCACACTATCACTGAAACCAGATTCTTCTGACCATATTCAATCTATACTTTTTAAATTGTATTTCATTCTTCTGTAAAACAGATTAAATTGATATCTCTACAAAACATGCAGTATAATCCATTGCCAATAAGCAAATAAAACAATGTGTTGAATGGCTAACGATATAAGAGTCTTTGGTTGACATGGCACATGAAAAAGTTTAAGGTATGTATTGTTTTATACATTTATGACAAAACAATGGACTTGGAAAACAAGATCATATGACAACTCTATACCTTTGAAGTCAATGTCAAGTCCACTGAACTCCAGTTCTGTCCCTTGCAATGCCTCTCCGAGTGTCTCATGGTAGTGACCGATGCTCTCCTTTGGTCCTGCACAGAATGGCAGGGAGAAGTAGGAATAAGTCTCCTGTCTGTTGTGGTAGGGACCAACAGTGTTCATCCACAGAACAACCTCCTCTCCATCTTCATACTACAAAGCATGAAGAAAATTTATACATCTCTTTTCATATCTTTTAGCTTATGGGACCTGTAACAAGACAAATTCCCAATCCAAAATTTGCCAATACTTCCCCAATTTTCAACCTCTTTTCATCATTCAGGCTTTTAACTTCATGCTAGAAGTCAGAAAAAGCAGACAAAATTTTGTTTTCCTATGCACAATATCCAATTTATTTCAATGCTGGAAATACAAAATTGCGGCCTTGACTGTATAGTGTATACAAGTGATGACATTCCTCAAAAACTTCCACTGCAAGAATACCTTGTTGAACCAGGAGCCCCCAGTGCCTAGTGTTGCAAGGGAGCTGCCCATAAAAAAAAAAACATCCATAAAGCTCAAGTTGTGATATAAATATTATATCTATGATGATCTCATCATCTGCATCATTAATAATTTATTACTTCATAAAATATGGATAATGTGGTAAGCTTATGATTTACATTTTATTAGGTGTACAGCATTTTGTTGATTAGATGAGCTGCAGAGTAGTTCACAGCATGCTGAGTGCTTACTTAGTTAATAACTTCAATTATCATTATGTCTCTTTCCCAGGACTGGAAATTAGCAAAAACTACTTGTAAAATGTAGGTACATTTGAAAACTTGCGAGGAAAATTAGTGGACACTCAAAAATTGCAAGGTAATTTCAACCCGTTTCTCAAAAATATTGAAAGACAATTGCAGTTCAGACACCCCTCCCCTGACTATGATGCCGAAAACATGCTTTTCAAGGTTTATTTTGCATAATAAAGTTGGGTCTTATTAATATCCATCACTGTTTAAAAAAAAAGGATCTCCTCCATGATGACTTTCCTCATTTCTATCAGTCTCCGTTAATTTGTATCTTTACATAGTGCTATAACTCGCTGTTTTAGTAAAGCTTTCAAGAGATTTGTTTATTGCATAGTAAAATTGAAATATATCAGATTTTGAACCGAACACCCCTCCCCCCAAAACAACCATACGATGTAATGTGAAAGTGCAAGATTATGCCCGCAGGAAGGTAAATTTTAGAGGGTGGTCGGGCGGGGTTGCCGCAATCCCACACTCTGGAGTGAACACTGAATGAGAAGCCTTCTTTAAAGAAAACTCCTAAATTGGAGATGCTGAATTCCAGGTAAAAAAGATTGAATATGAATTTTAACAAAACAACTTTTCACATGTATACTCTTCTAATCAGTCATTTAAACAGTCTATGCTACTTCATGTCATGTAACCCCTCAGCCATTTATGCATTTGTTTTCAGGTTGTCAATTTGCATCTTCACTTGTCAAGAGTTTTCAGTCCACTCCACTCCCCATTTATCAGAACATCCTTGGCTAGCAAAGACCTGGTGAATTTGATATTACAAGGATATTTAACTCAATTCAATCACTGCCATGAATTGTACCATCTTTAAAATCAAATGTAATGTGTCATTGAGTCTCAACTGAATCATGGGAGGTGTCAACATGATTAGTGTTAATCAGTATATGTGCCCTAATCACTATCTCCAACAAGTTAATGAAAACATGTTCCACATCTCTCAAGGAATAAACCAGTACATCAGGAAAGGAGGAAAATCATAGCTGGACCAGAATGGCACTTGGGCCCATGCATTACTAATTACTGTAGATCTCTTACCACCAAGTTGTCCAAGCCAATAGCCACGGTCTTAAACGTCCAAACCACTCTCATATCATACACATTAGTTTGGTTGGTTGTATATTGTTTAACATTCCTCTTCAGAATTTTTCTCTCACATGGAGATGTCACTACTGCCAGCAAAGGGCTAAAAAATTTACGCCTATGCTTAGTTCAGTGCTTAGGCCAAAATAAAAATATTGTTTGTTTCCCCTCGCCCGACCGAGTCTGAAAATTCACACCGACCCATAAGTTTTTATTACGCCATTCTGGTGAAGTTTTTTTTTTAATTTTAAGAAAAATTCAAGGTCGTTTCTGGTGCAGATCAGTATTTTATAATGACAAACATTTTCTATATCTTCTTTGGTTTCAATCCAAAATTAAAAAATAATGATAATACGAATACAGGAGGTGTTCTGGTCCGAAATCTAGAAATTTCGCCGCCTCCAGCTGGAGGCGGCATTCTCTGGCTGATTTCAAATGCTTACAAGCCGAATTTAATTTTAAGCTCATAACTAATCAATAAAACGATTCTTCTTGTACTTACTAATATCGATTTTATGGGTTCTTTCATCACATAAACAGTCTCTTGAAAACATTTTATCAAACTGTCGAGCTTTGTTTTGAGTCACGAGACTCGTTTGCTCAAATGCCAGTGAAAATTCGGTTGACTACAATTGTTGGCTTCTGTTTAATATCGAATTTTGGATTGATATTTTCTTTTAATCGATATTAATAAGTACAAGAATCATGATTGTTTTATTGATTAGTTACAAGTGAGTTTAACATTGAATTTGGCTCGCAATTCGGACTAGTGATCTGCAAGATCGAGATGGAGAAATGTTGTCTACACGAGGAGCGAGGAAACAAGAGAATTCGGGGCATCCAGTGTGCAAGTTGTGTTCTTCAGTAGGGGAAAGTGTTGATATTTCGGACGGATGCGATATTTTTGACAGTCAATCAGAAGCATTCTCAATTTAACTTATTTCTGAACTAATGCTATATTTACAAACTGGAAAACACCTAATTATATGCACATGTGTAACTCAGCTCTGATTGGTTGATGTCAGCATCCATTTTGTTTGATCGGCAAAATCAAGTCCCGTTGAAACGTTTTCTGGTAAACTAGATCTACCGATATCATTTAAAAATATAATGAAAATCACTGCAGCGATTTTTTTCCTTATATAACTGGTACTGATAAACGGTACCATTCCCAATGCCAAAAAACCATTGATTTTTCCCAATTTTGAGACTAAAATTCCCAATTTACTTGCCGAAAAATAGACCGGCCGCTGGCATCGTAATTTACTTAGTCTGAAACGTTGTATAAGTTAACTAAAACTTCAGGTATTAAATCGAAAGTACAGATCATGACAGTGCGCGTTTTGTAGAGCTACGACAATTCTAAAACGAGCCTACGACAATTCCTTATGTCTCACAACAGCAAATATTAGCGTAAAAAAGTTTGTAAAGAGATGACTACTTCTTGTTTTGTTCTCTTTTTTCTTTTCTTTTAGTTGAAATCATATGCCGAGACTTTGGTAGAAAATTCCCAATTTGTTCGATTTTGACGCTATTTTTCCCAATTGAATGGGTACCGGTACCAGTACCAGTGGGTAGAAAAAAATCGCTGCACTATCATATAGAAATTAAGATAATGTGCAAAAAACAAAAGCATAAAATGTCAGTGAACCATAAATAAAAGACAGCAACCGAGTTTACCAATTTTATAACACCATGTGTCCAAAACTAACACCATTGTCCATAGTTGCAACATTCTCGCTAACTTTATTTAAGTGTTAGTATGTGGTATAAATAGCAGAGAAAATTCTGATGAAACCCAATGTTCGTCAAATCAACCAATATGTATACATGTAGTCCAATGCCTAAGTTTAGTGGTTAGATAATGAGCATTTCCAAAATACATGAAGTACTGTCCGAAATATCGACACCTTTCCTAATTGCAAAACGTGGCAATCAAAGCAGAATTTACGCGAGAACTGACTATACGAGTTTGATGAGGAAACATGGATGATGTGCTTCACGACGTTTGGTATCGGGCATTGTTAATGGTTATGGGAATTTCATAATAAATAAAATTCTGCTAGCTAAAAAAAAAAAACCTTTTTACCTACCTACCGACCTTCCTCTGAAATTTAGGGTCAGGAGAGGGGAAAAAAACATATTTTTAAATGTGGCCTTACGGCCTTTGAGCGGGGGGGGGATGATCTTTTATTGTGCCACATGGGGCCTTGGTTTTAGCAACTCTCATCCGAAGGGCTGCCCCATTTAGTCACCTCTTAAGTTATGACCAGGGTTCCAAATTACCGCTCGCCCACTCGCATTGGCGACTAAACTTTGCTTGTGGGCAACCAAAATTTTCGTTCTTGTCTCGTCGCCCACTTGGTGACCGTAATTGTCCGATCAACATTTTTCTTTCCGACCGATCCGAGTCCTATTATAATTGAAGTTCAATTTCCGGTTGAGGTTTTGCCATTTGGTGAGACATTCATGATTCCTGGGGTATCAAACCTTCCAAAATGTATTTAAACCAGAAGTTGAACAACACAAGGGTTACTTCAAACGAAAAGAAAGCGTCTGCTTTTAACCAAAGTGGAAAGAAGGGGAGAATAAGGCTCGATGACGACAAAAAGGGGATGACCTGCTGTGTGTACAAAACATGACACGAAAGGTCCTGTCATCATGACAGCTTGCCCAAGTTAAAAACTTGACAGCATCGTAAAGCTGAGAAATTTTGAAATAACATAAAAAGCCTGAAGAAACGTGTGTTAAAGTCAGACGCCGTGAAGATCATAAAGTTGCTAGGTTGACGAAATGAGAGAGGTATTTGAAAGAATTACGGAGAAGGAAAGAGAATTTAAATATTGATATTTTAATTTCTTAAATAAATTGTAATGTGACCTGATGTTTCTTTTTTCTTGTAAAAAAAAAACCCCATGTTATTCAATTTCATGATATGGCTACTAAAATTTCATGTGGGCTAACAGAATTTATTATTCAGGGACTCACTTGGCCCCTAAGGTATTCAGTCGAAGTTGGAACCCTGATGACATTGAAGCAAGGGGCACAAGGACCTATTCTAACCTAGATCAGATATATATACATGTATATTGCATTTTAAGGTTGAAAGGTGTGACCATTAAATGCAAATAAAATCCTGTAGGCCCTAATATCGTAATGGAGTGAAAGTACTTTATTTTCATCTTTTATCGTGCCACCTGCTGCAACATGGGGCCTTGGTTTTAGCAACTCTCATCCGAAGGGCTGCCCCATTTAGTCACCTCTTATGACATCGAAGCAAGGGCCACAAAGGACATATTCTAACCCAGATCCCCAGATATATATATATATATATTGCATTTTAAGGTTGAAAGGTGTGACCATTAAATGCAAATAAATTCCTGAAGGCCCTAATATCGTAATGGAGTGAAAGTACTTCATTTTCATCTTCAATCACAAATCTGCATCAGTTTTTTGCAGGCAAGATTTTCAGCTGTGTCGGTTGGATAATAATTATATTGAAACTGAAGAGCTCAGAATTCAATCGTACTGACTCGAGATTCTAATCTTCCGATAGAAAGTACGAAAGGTCAAATTTACAGGAATACACTGCAAAAACACACTGACAGTGACAACATTTAGTAAGTGAACAGTGGGGTGCATTGAAGTCAACTAAATAATTCTGCTTTCTCATCATTTGCTCGGATGTGCAATCATTACAGTTTCTTGTTCTGATACTAAGCAAATCTACTATTAACAATACATTTTCCGAATTGAAACGCCAAATGTGTAAACAGATGACACCGTCGTATCAAAATTTTACGAATAGGACATAGTTAGACCGGTATTGCTTACCACATGATCATGTTCGTCGGCTAAAATGCATATGAAAAGAAAGACAAAGAATTTTGGAACACTTTGCAGCATGCTGAAACGCTGATCAACTTTGGATGGTCTCCAAATGATCAGATATTTTACGATGTTGTCAACTCTGTTGACCGTCGTTAGCTTCCAATATGGATTCCACGGAAGAGCCACGTCATATGAAATGGGAAATAACTCTATTTCTTTGTACGGTCAAACCGAAGGCGTGGCTGATTCGTGAGCTGCAATTTTTTAAAAAATATTACTGAATAAAATCTGAATAATTATTAAAACATTGAAATAATAACCCTAAAAAAAAAAAAAATATAATAAAAAAATAACTCAATGATACATTGAAGCTGCGATTAATTAACCCATTTGCGGACTGGTGTTCATGTTTAGGCCATACATATACATGCATAGGGCCTATATGAAAATATAAAAAAAAATGTGAACTATATTCTGTATGTATATTTATATACATTTTGAAAAAAACCCTGACTGTCTACGCATTAACGAAGAATGTAAATACTTTGCAACCTAGCGAGGATAATTTGAAATTAGCATGCACAATACATCCGGCATAGGATGCAATGATTGAAATCCATACTCCATGCAAAACCTACATCTGTAGATCTATAGGATTTTTGCAATTTTATTCACAGCTGAATATTCATGTTGTGATTTTAATTACATGTTTTAATATTGATAATTTTCAAAGGTTCTGTATTTTGCAAATTGCCTCTCGTACTTGGACATGAAATAAAGCATGTATGAGGTATACCACTCAGTATTTAAAATCATTGTTTGTAAGACAGATAATTATGTTACAGGATTTGAATTAAAATGTCAAAATACTTTTTTAAAAATAGTTTTTATTTTTTCATTGACACATTTGTAATAAAAAATAATATTGCTGTCCTTTCAGTGTTGAAAATAAAAAGGGTTGGAGTCCTATCAATGATATTATGTCAGCAAGAAAGATCGGTCCCTTATTCTTTCATTATTATTTATAATTGCATAGTGTTATAGATTGCATACATGTCAGGTTTCAAATTGTAATTTTAAATTTATGATAATGACATTTTGTGATATTTTACATCTGAATAGAATGAAATGAAAGGAAGGGGGGGGGGGGTATACACCCATCTAAATCCGCCACTGAAGGTACAGTGTACACATGTATACATTGTTAAATATGAATTGTGAGCTATTTCCATCTAGTAGTAGGAATTGTTGTAGTAATAGCAGGATGGGGAAGGAGAGAGAGAGAGAGAGAGAGAGAGAGAGAGAGAGAGAGAGAGAGATGACTAATTGGACCCATTGTAGAGTCAACACCTGGGCGATTGCGAAATTCACCAGTTTTCGTACATCCTTACCTTTTCTGCTATTCCTAAATATGCATTTAAATTTTATACGGTATCAGCAAACTTTTTAAAAAAAGTCCTTCAAATCATTATGATAATTTTGGCACCACCCTGAAACCATACCCTGACCCCTAGGGTCATGCAATTTTGGTAAAGGACAATTTACATGTACTTCTTCTAAATATCCATTTAGTCTCAATATTTAGTATCAATAGCATTATTAAAACAGATATTATTTACATGTTTTACACATATACATGTACATTATATATACCAAGTCTGGCCCCAACCTGGAGTCAGAAGCTCTACCCCGGAGATCCTGAAAGTTACAATTTTTGTAGAGACCTGCCTGCTCTATATCACTATATATTTAACCGCCGCGGTGGTCTAGAGGTAGAGCGTTCGCCCAGCATGCGGATGGTCAGAGTTGAAATCCCGGCCGCGACAGACCTAAGTCGTTAAAATAGGTATAGCCAAACGCTCGGCATCAGGTGTGAATATCACGGGTCCTCGGAAATGACATTAAAAAACGGATGTCCCTTGTCACAGTAGGTGTGGCACGCAAAAAACAAAACAAAACAAAACAACAGGGCAATGCTATCAAAACTCTAGAATACAGGACTTCCTCAAGATCTAAAGAATGCCTTGCTGTAGGTACTGGCTGTTATTGTTATCAAAACACCTCTCTGGGGTTGCTATAGACAACAGTTTCTTGAGATGTCACTCCCCTTGAGATCTATTGTTATAAAGGTTTGATTGACAGACGGCTAACAATTTGGGGGTGTTTCTTTAAACAAGATACAACCAATCAATCACTATGTATTTCATTTTTCTTAAAAGTTAATATTTCTAAATGATATGCAGGTGTAGAGAAGAAGAGTTTTGAAAATTGAATTTTTTTTGCAATTTTTCTCCCATCCCTATGGCCCAAGGGGTACAAGAGTCCTGACATTCTTCATACCAAATTTGAAAGGAATTAATATGGTACAGAAGTTATCAAGAAGACGTTAAAAATTTATATTGTTCTCACATTTGATAACTGATCATTTTGGCCCCACCATGATACCAAAACCCCTACCCTTGGGATAATCAAATTTACAGTTTTGGAAAGGACTTCCTGCTGTTTTAGATATCAAATTCGTTTTAATTTAGTATCAATAGCACTAAAGAAAATGCTATTTCAGTGTTTTACACATACACACTATATACTATGTTTAGACTCGCCCTGGGGTCAAACTCATACCTCGGGGATCATGAAATTTACAATTTTGGTTGAAGCCATCCTGCTTGACATCGCTATGCATTTAGTTGTTTTTTTTTTTTACACGTGTGTGGCTGTGGAGATTTTTTTAAAATTGGTAATTTTTTGGCAGGTTTTGCCCCTCCCCTAAAGTTTCAGGGGTGCAGGGGGTCCTGAAATTTACAATCAAAGCCCCACTTATCCCAAAGAAGCTTCATACCAAATTTGAAAAGAATTGGAATAGTGGTTATCAATTGTTACGCACGACGACGGACGACAACCAAAAGCAATAGGTTACTTGAGTTTACTTAGGTGACCTAAAAAGTTGAAAAGGAAGAAAAGCTTGTAAATTTTTTGATGAGATTAATGACAATAGCTACTTTTTCCTTTGCATTTAACGTTCGGAACCTCTACATATGCGGATCCAGGAATCTGTGAGGGGGGGGGGGGTGTCTAGCACTTGATCTTTTCGGTATTTTTCACAATCTCCATCCCACCCCATTTGTTTGTGTTCATAACATTTTAGGGGAGATCTGAAGACAATTTTTCTGTACATGAAAATGCTTTTATTATTTATTACTTGCCCCCAGTTTATAGTCATTGTTATCGCCATACTCAAATCTGATTTTAGATACCAAACAAGAGGCCCATGGGCCACATCGCTCACCTGAGTCACCTTGGTCCATATCAGAAGAGTCTCCATTTATATTTGTATGTAAGACCGTAGTCCCTATTATGGCCCCAACCTACCCCTGGAGACCATGGTTTTTGCAAACTTGAATCTACACTATGTCAGAAAGTTTTCATGTAAATGTGAACTTCTTTGGCCCAATGGTTCTTGAGAAGAAGATTTTAAAAGATGTTTCCTATATATTTGTATGTAAAACTTTGACCCCCCCCCTTGTGGCCCCATCCTACCCCCCAGGGGCCATGATTTGAACAAACTTGAATCTGCACTATGTCAGAAAGCTTTCATATAAATATCAACTTTTCTGACTCAGTGGTTCTTGAGAAGAACATTTTTTTAAAAGATTTTCTCTATATATTTGTATGTGAAACTTTGATCCCCTATTGTGGCCCCATACGACCCTCGGGGACCATGATTTTAATAAACTTGAATCTGCACTATATCAGGAAGCTTTCATGTAAATATCAGCTTTTCTGGCTCAGTGGTTCTTGAGAAGAAGATTTTAAAAGATTATCCCTATATATTTGTATGTAAAACTTTGATCCCCTATTGTGGCCCCATCCGACCCCATGGGGGTCATGATTTTAACAAACCTGCATCTACACTATATCAGGAAGCTGTCATGTAAATCTCAGCTTTTCTGGCTCAGTGGTTCTTGAGAAGAAGATTTTTAAAGATTTTCTCTATATATTTGTAGGTAAAACTTTGATCCCCTATTGTGGCCCCATCCTACCCCGGGGGCCATGATTTTAACAAACTTGAATCTGCACTATACCAGGAAGCTTTCATATAAATCTCAGCTTTGTTGGCTCAGTGGTTCTTGAGAAGAAGATTTTTCCTATATATTTGTATGTGAAACTTTGATCCCCCCATTGTGGCCCCATCCAACCCCCGGGGGCCATGATTTTAACAATTTAGAATCTGCACTACTTAATAAAGCTTATCTATAAATTTCATCTTTTCTGGCCCAGTGGTTCTTGAGAAGATTTTTTAATGACCCTACTCTATTTTTACCTTTTCTTAATTATCTCCCCTCGGAAGGTGGCCTGGCCCTTTATGTTAACAATTTAGAATTCCCTTTACCTAAGAATGCTTTGTGTCAACTTTGGTTGAAATTGGCCTAGTGGCTTTTGAGAAGAAGTCAAAATGTCAAAAGTTTACAGACGGACGGACACCGGACTACGGGTGATCAGAAAAACTCACTTGAGCTTTCAGCTCAGGTGAGCTAAAAAGCTGATTTAAAGGTTACTCCCAATAGGCCGGGGGTCTGCGGTAAATGGTGCAAAATCTGCATTCTGAGCATTTCCTGGCACTTCTTTCTCACTTTTAAATTGTCTGCTTCTTAACAAAACTTTTATGTTACATATACTTTCTAAAATTTCTTAAGTCATACTAGTATCTAACGAAAATATCGTAAATTTTTATGAATATCAGTGTTTCGTCTTATTTATCCTAGAATTAAATGATATACTGGTGTTGATAAATTTTAATGATGCAATATGCAATTACATGTAAGTATCCACCTTTCATCTCATTTTGACCCAAAGTTTCGTTAAAATTGATAAATTTTTTGGTCCGCGGAAAAATATGGGGGGGGGGGTCCAATTTAATTAAAATTAGATCCTTTGATCTAATTAAATTTGATCCGCTCACGTATATCGCTACACTTGTGTAGCGATATACGTGAGCGGATTAAAGGATCTAATTTTAATTAGATGGGGGGGGGGGGGGGGGTCCGGACGAGCCCCCCCCCCCCCCCCCCCCCTGTCTGGATCCGCCTTTGTTCTACCGTTCTATAAAATACATTAAAACTGCTTAAAACGACATTTTAATTCCAACAGTTTCAAAAAGCTGCTGCTTTATACAGTATAACTATAAATGAATTAATTGTGGATATCAAGGAAACCATTGTATAATAAACATACAATAGAGAAATACCAGCACAGGAGTTATTGCCCTTGAAAACATTTTTTTTTTTTTTTTTTTTTTTTACAGAAAATTGATTATTTACAGAAAATATAAACCATTTCAATATCAAATTGTTTACCAGATTTTTTTATGATACCAATGAATAAAATTCCTCTTTTAAAAAGATATATTTCTATCATGCACAGGTTTTAATGAAATAAGGATTTTGCAAAAAGCTATGACGTCACACGAAGGTGGAATTACTTTAATTCATGTGTGTATTTTCAAAAATGAAATCTATTTCTAAAATATATCCCGAGAGTCTAAATTATTACGAAGTTGTCAATGTTTATCACGAGAGTTCGCGGTGTTACGAAGTTGAACACAAAACACGGAAATCATAAAACATAGTACTTAATTTCAAAGCACGTGGGCTTTTGAAATTTAGAAAACAGGAAGTCCGCTTTTGGAAAATAATACGTGGAAATTCTGTAAGTAAATACATGACATACTTGATATCAAAATTGCGTCCAGTCAGAATTATCAAAGGGCTCTTGGGAGTATTCGCGCACCTATCTTGATTGACGTCACAGTGGAATTACACCATTTTGTCAAAAATTACAGTTTTAGTAGAAAGTATCCTTTGAAAAAAATTCAATGTAATTAAAATCCCAACAGAACTCGAATCCGCGATCTATAGTTCAGCAGTGGACACGCTAACTTACTGAGTTACTCAAGTAAATCTAAAAGAAATAGACAAGTATTGCTGATATTTATATTTTCATTCAAGTTTTAAAAGCTTAGAGGAAGTCAGCCATTATGACGATGCATCATACATTAAAACTTTCATATTTGTATGCAATATATGTACATTATTCAGTGACGGATCTAGAGGAGGTGTTGCGAGGGTTAAATCTCCACCCCTACCCTCTTGGTTGAATATTTATAACAAAAATGGCAACTTTTGCCACTTGTGGTCTTCAACTTCCTTTTTTTTTTTTTTAATGTAGACTTGGATAGCACTCCATTTGAATTTTTTCTGGATCCACCAATGTTCATTATTTTTAAAGGGCAACGGTTTTTTAAAAAAGAAATCAAAATCGACGGTGACTTTGTCCTATAATTTGTACCCGCTCCAGCAGGTAAGATACTTTCAAATATACTACTACATAACAGTAATCACACTAGGTATTGTGACGTCACAGATGTCCGGCCGTAGACAATCGCACTGGTGGCGCCCAGTTTTTATTGGTGGAAGAGAGAACCCAGATACAATGTACCTGGGAAGAGATCACCGACCTTCCGCAAGTAAACTGGGAAACTTTATCACTTACCGGCGCGAGCGGGATTCGAACCCGCGCCGACAGAGGTGAGAGGCCGTGTAATTTTGAGCGCGATGCTCTAATCACTCGGCCATGGATGCCCTCAAATGCAATATGAGAACCCTTTCACTCACCATTCAGCGATATGTAAACTTGTATGGTTACATTCTTGAAATTGAGGTGAAACGCCAAGGTCAAGATTACAAGGTTATATACCATGATATCAATTGATTGATTGAATGTTGTTAAAGTCCCTCTCGAGAATATTTCACTCATATGGAGACGTCACCACTGCCAGTGAAAGGCTGCAAAATTTAGGCCTATACTCGGCGCTTAAATGGCCTTTTAGCAGGGAGGGATCTTTATCGTGCCACACCTACTGTGACACGGGACCTCGATTTGCGGTCTCATCGGAAGAACCGACCCATTTAGTCGACTTCTACAACAAGCAAGGAATACTGAGGACTTAGTTTAACCAGGATCGCCACGGGAAACATGATATCAAATAAAAGGTCTTACCATAAGGAATCTATATACAAAATATTTCAGGAGATATTGCCTAGTAAGTTACCTTTTCAAACTCCAAGGTCAAAGTCACCCAGTAAAAAGAACTTTGGTACCGAAAGAAATTCTTGTCATAAAAAATGCACAAATGGTATAAAAACTGATTCACTCACCATTAAAAATATGAAGACAATTAAAATTTTGATTACAGTTTTTAGATTTGTGTTAAACTTCAAGGTCACTATTTCAAAGATCATGATATCAAAAAATACGTCATGTTATTTCGAAATCCATGTTTACATGTAATATATGAAAGCCCTGCTTTAAATAGTTCAGGAAATGTTGCTTAGGTTAACTTTTCATTAAAGTAGGCCAAACTTCATAGTCAAGGTCAAACGGTAAAAAGGATGCTTTTACAAGGAATGTATATGTCAAATATAAGATTCCTATCCCTCACCATTCAGCAGTGATGAGCAAGATTAAATTCTAGGCAGAACAATAGTGACGAAATGATAAGACAGGACAGAAAAAAATGTCTCCGATCCTCGATCTCCAGGGCATAAAATTGGATGATGGCTGCTCCTTCGCCAAACATCTAAAAGTATGATTAGTGTGTCTAGGAGAAAACCTAAATTTCGAGTTACCCGTGTTACGTTAGGCATTAACACTATAAAAACAGAGAACCCTCATTGTTGTCAAAGTATGACAAATACGGACCCCTGGACACACTAAAGCTGTCCAGGATCAGGACACATCCCTTGTTGACCGGTCACACCCGCCGTGAACCCTATAGCTTGATCAGGTAAACAGAGTAGTCAAAATCAATGTGCCAAGAACGGCCTACAATCAATATCAAACATGTCAGACAGCATTTGATCCAATGATAGGTTGTATTGGCAAACCAGATCACCATAACGACCAAAGAATTTGCGAAATGCTGATTTTAAGCAAGACTGTTGAAACCTTAGTAACATCAACTTGTTTGTCAGTAACATGAATGAAAATTCTCAACCTTAAAGACACGAAAGACAAGTATAGAGCGAAAAGTACTGGAATTCCTGTCAACAACAGTTCCTAGAAACCATGAAAAATGCAGATAACGAACGGTGGTCAATCTCATAATTTCCATAAGAAATACAAAATTAGGAGTAAGGCAAATAATATTTGTACCAAGTAGGGTTACTGGGTATACAGTTGTGCTGAACAAATCTATTTAGTGTCAGCCAGTAAAATCCGTCATCAACCTTCATGTAAACGGTATTGAATTTAGATATATTTCGAAACAATAATTCTTAAGAAGCACTAGGGATTCAGGATCAGACGTTCTGAATATGAAATCGATTTTGTTTCCATATTTACAATCAAATAACACCAGACTGTACATGTAGCTTCACTTCCATGGAATATTTATACGGTACCAATTTTGATTCACCAGATGCGCAATTCGACAAATAATGTTTCTTCAGTGATGCTCAAGCCAACATTTTGGAAATTCGAAATGACAAAAAACTAAGAGCTAAAAGGAAAAATAGAGTGCCAAAAGAAAACTGGAGCCAAATTCGTCCAAGGATCAGAGCTATGCATGAGGGAGATATCATCCTTAATTTTGAAATGAATTTCTAAATTTTAACCCCAATTAATTAAATATACATCCGTATTTTCCATGGAATATTTGAAGGAATATCTGCGTCAAGTATGACGACTGGAGATTCAGAGGTTTTGGAGAAGAAGTGAATTTGTTCTAGACGGTCTAAAGTCATGTCGACTCTCTGTAAAACTGCGGGAGTCAGTGCTATGATCAACCTACATGTACACTTGGATGCAGGGCTCAAAAGAGGTGAATTTAGTCTCAGTCAATCAAAATGAAACGACGCCTCTTTGAGACAACAATGTAAGCATTATGGTACCCGAGTAAGCAATCCTCCGAGAGAAGATTGAAACATTGATGGTTGTTTACAGACACCGATAACAACGACAGATGGTGACCAAGTGATGGTAATTGCTCTCCACGAAGACATACAGTTCCTCGGCCAGATGAGCTAAAAATCGTTATGACTAATGTTGAAATTCCTTTGAAACTTAATTGATTCCCCATATATACATAAGAGGAAATAATCTGTATATTTCCTGAATATTTATTCACATCTATCTATATGCAATACAATATGGAAACGAGACAAATTTCAAATAAGGTAATAAAATACACATCAAAAACGAATGTCACAAAAATAGAATTTTAAGAGAATTATGTACAGCTTCGTTATATATCGATGCTTAAGCTTGCATATGATACCGCATACTAACATAATTATGTGCAATTTTGAAATCTCATTTGATCACTTATATGTTCATCCAAAGGTTAACCCTACAAATAACCAGATTTTTAATCTTTCTTGTGACATTGATACTCTGGAACTTGAACCCGTAAAGGAGATCGTGGGCTTTGAGTGGATAACTAGCCTTTGTCTTCAGAATTGAGGACATTACGCCTGCTTAACTGAGTTCTAGCGGTGAAGCGTCAGCGTAGTCTCATTCCAATAAAACGTATTTGTTTGATGTTTATCTCTTATTTCAATAAATAAATCACACAATGTTGACCTTTTCTATTTTCGAAAATTAGTGGTCATTCCAAAACATGGCGTCACAAAGTAAAACTTTTTGTCTCGTGCTCGTTTTTAAGTGCCTCAACGCATTAGCCAATCCAATGCAGATTACATTACATATGTTATTGTAATATGACATGTACAGTGGAGTTGTACACAAGTTCTTAGAACTGAAAACGTCCTCTCAGCTGCATCAGAATTCACTTCACTCTGCACAACTGTTAACATAGAGCTCCTCTACTTTCGGTTCATTGACGTACACATCTTCGGGGTTTTCATCCTCACTATCATCTTCAAGGCGTTCAAGAAGCTCCGTCTTAAATCCTGACACTAAGGCACTGAGTAGAAACTGATGTTCTTTCTGTAATTATAGACTACAACGTATAAACAGGCTACAGGCACAGCTTCAAACTAAACTTTATAAATGCTTCTGTAATACTTCTAATCCGCTAGGTCTTCTGATTAAAACATACAATATTCTATATTTTAGAAGTATAAACGATCAATTTCAGTTTTTCACCATTCTCTTTTTAAAAGGTTGCTAAAAATGGGCATGCACAGTGAAATTGAGATAAAGCAAAGTAGTCCATAAAGCATCCACGAATGTTTCTAGGGGTGTCTCTTTCAAACACAAATATTAGTTTCGAATTGATTGTACAATCGAATCTTGACACTCTGATGGTAGGGGTTAACTTATCCTTCCTATTACATGGACAACAATATTAAAGGAATACATGGTGTGATGTGTTATAATACCGGAACTTAGTGAACAGGTCGGTAACATGCGAATCTAGTGGTGTAATGTTTGTAAACTTTATTGAAATTCTCACGATCATCTCCACCCTCTGAAAAGTAAACGGAAAGAAAGAAAAAGACACCCCCGTACTGTAAAAAATTATAATAGTATAAACTCTTGTCCCATTATGAGATAAGGCATTCCAGCATCTAATTCATCATATAAATGTTACACGTAAGAAACAATCGCGGTAACCAAGCCTCAAGACCATAAAGTAATAATAGACTCCAGTCAAAACATCTTAAGATGTCAAACTTATACGGTACCAATTTTGATGCACCAGATGCGCATTTCAACACATAATATCTCTTCAGTGATGCTCAAGCCAAAATTTTGGAAATTCGAAATAACAATAAACTTGTAAGAGCTAAAAGGAAAATTAGAGTGCCAAAAACTGCCCTGATCTATATTGCACCGTTGTTTAAAGAAACTGCTGGGTTATAGAAAAAAATCGATACAAATATATGATCAAAATTTTATGCATGAAAATCACTCCAGAAGTTAGTTAGAATCGTCTGTTCTGAGTTTATGATCTTGAGGCCCAGCAAAAAGGGTGCTCGCTTCACAACCATGCAGGTGTTCCGAGGTTTGGTCCCGGCACTGCTTCAAGTCAGAGAATTTTAACATTAGCAGTGACTGCTCCTTTATCAAACGCATGTATTAGGAGTACAAGTCACGAATCTTTCGGATATTACCTTAATCTGGAGGTTGGCACGGTAAAGAACCCTCATTATTATGTCCTGAATGTATGTATAGGTAGTATGTTACAGCTAATAACCTCTTTTCTGGAGCGCAAAATTCTCGAATGGAAGGTAAAACATGCATACAAACCTAATGTAGTAATTATTATGAGACAATGTTTCCCCTTACTCTGGTATTAAGAACGAAGGCTCTTTGGGACCTCAGTTTGACTACGTAGTCAGTAATACCAACAATGTCCTCTTTGAGGCCCTGTTTGAGGAGGTAGTCTAAGGCTATGTAGGTTCCTATTCTGCTTACACCTGGTCTGTAAGAAAAAAAACCCGGATGACGAAACAGACTTAAAAGATGATTGAAGGTTCTGATTTATTTTTTGTTAAACAGCATTAAAGTGATATATATAGTAAACGGGAGGGCAGGTCCAATTCCTGTAATTCTATGAAATAACTTTTAAAAATATTTTTTGATATTTGGAACAAAATCTTCACGTGTCAAATGATCTCTATGAAAAGGGATACTAAATGCACGAATTTTAAAGATGCAAAAGCTTATTCAAATCTTTGTTTATTTTTTAATACATTTTTTACGTCAAATCTTTGTTTATATACGTTATGGACACAGCTTACCCGGAATGAATGATTATCGGGATATTTTCTGAAGATGTGAACGAATTCACGTGCGTCCGGAGCCGAAGTAGAGCGTCAATCTTTTTATGACGTTTGGCTTCTCCCCATGACGTCATTTGAAAGTGGACCAGTCTTCTTGTTTCTCCATTCTGTATAATAGATTCATTCCAATGCTAACTATATTCTACGCTTGTGATGTATATGTATTTTCACATTTGAGAATCATACAAATTGAAAAGCTTTTGCTGTTTATACCATAGACCTTGTGATATATGGTGTAGTTTATGATGTGGTTTCTGGAGAGAGAAAACAATCTGTGATGTAATTAAAAAACGACTGCAATTTTCATGACTTTTAAGAAATAAATGACGCATGTAGATATACGAAGCTTGTGATGAGCTGAGGGTTTACTCTTGTTACGCTGATAAAAGTTTGGATTTTATCTGACATGGAGATAATTAGGAGAGACTGATTCTATCTGACATAGATATAATTCATGAAGACTGATTTTACTTGACATGGAGATAATTAGGAGAGATATATTTTATCTGACATGGAGATAATTTAAGGAGATTGATTTCATTTGACATGGAGATAATTAGGAGAGACTGATTTTATCTGATATCAAGATAATTTATGAAGATTTATTTTATCTGACGTGGAGATGATTTATGAAGACTGTTTTATCTGACATGGAGATAATTTATGAAGATAGATTTTATCTGACATGGAGATAATCTAAGACTGATTTTATCTGACATGGAGATGATTTAAGAAGAATGATTTTATCTGACATGGATATAATATAAGACTGATTTTATCTGATATGGAGATAATTTAAGAAGACTGTTTTTATCTGACATGGCGATAATTTATGAAGACTGATTTTATCTGACATGGATAAAATTCATGAAGACTAATTTTACTTGACATGGAGATAATTAGGAGAGATAGATTTTATCTGACATGGAGATAATTTAAGGAGATTGATTTCATTTGACATGGAGATAATTAGGAGAGACTGATTTTATTTGATATCGAGATAATTTATGAAGACTTATTTTATCTGACGTGGAGATGATTTATGAAGACTGTTTTATCTGACATGGAGATAATTTATGAAGATAGATTTTATCTGACATGGAGATAATCTAAGACTGATTTTATCTGACATGGAAATGATTTAAGAAGAATGATTTTATCTGACATGGATATAATATAAGACTGATTTTATCTGATATGGAGATAATTTAAGAAGACTGTTTTTATCTGACATGGCGATAATTTATGAAGATTGATTTTATCTGACATGGAGATAATTTATGAAGATTGATTTTATCTGACATGGAGATAATTTAAGAAGACTATTTTATCTGACATGGAGATAATTTATGAAAAATGATTTTATCTGACATGGAGATAATCTAAGACTGATTTTATCTGACATAGAGATGATTTAAGAAGACTGATTTTATCTGACATGGCGATAATTTATGAAGACTGATTTTATCTGAGATGGAGATAATTTATGAAGATTGAATTTATCTGACATGGAGATAATTTATGAAGACTGATTTTATCTGACATGGAGATAATCTAAGAAGACTTATTTTATCTGACAGGAAGATAATTAGGAGAGACTGATTTTATTTGACATGGAGATAATTTATAAGACTGATTTTATCTGACATGAAGGTAATCTAAGACTGATTTTATCTGACATGGAGATGATTTAACAAGACTGATTTTATCTGACATGGCGATAATTTAGGAAGACTGATTTTATCTGACATGGAGATAATATATGAAGACTGATTTTATCTGACATGGAGATAATTTATGAAGATTGATTTTATCTGAGATGGAGATAATTTATGAAGATTGATTTTATCTGACATGGAGATAATCTAAGAAGACTGATTTTATCTGACATGGAGATAATTAGGAGAGACTGATTTTATTTGACATGGAGATGATTTAAGAAGACTGATTTTATCTTGCATGGAAATAATTAGGAGATATTGATTTTATCTGACATGGAGATTATTAGAGACGGCTGATGATAAAGATAATGTTTCTAATCACGATTGTTTTAGGAACACATACACTTTGAACAGCCAGCAATATTCATTAATTGTTACAGTTAGATAACAACAACACGTCCCTACCTTTCTGAGCAACAGTTTCCTGAGTGAGTAGTCATCAAACATGCTCGTGTTCTGTATGAGAACATAGAATGGACCGTAATCTCCAGATTCGTCAGGCCAGTACTGGAAACATTTTTTCTATGACGAGAAGATAATCATATATAGAATATGGGATTTCAGTTGATTTTACATTATTTGTTTTAAGTTTCAATGCTTCATAAGTAATATTTATGGTATACACTATATGTATACATTGTCTTTCTAATTGAAAGAAATCCGTTACCGATGTTTCAGAATTCGAATATACAATTTATTATCATAATTCAAAGAATCAAATGCAAAATATATGTTTCTAAGATGAATATCAAGCTAATAGTGTCACGAAAGGTACACATTGTTCCCTCCTTCACTTCAGCTGGATAATAAGGTAATCATGGATTGATTGTATATTATTTAACGTCTCTCTCGAGAATTTTTTTACTCATATGGAGACGTCACCATTACCAGTAAAGAGCTGCAAAACTTAGGCCTACGCTCATCGCTTACGGTATTTGAGCAGAGAGGGATCTTTATCTTGTCAGACCTTCTGTGATAAGGGGCCTCGATTTTTACGGTCTCATCTGAAGGACCGCCCCATTTAGTTGCCTATTACGACAAGCAAGGGGTACTCGGTATCTATTCTGACCCGGATCACTACGGGACAGATAATCATGGAAATCAAAATACTAAAATATCAGGAAATATAATGATTTATACAGAATTCTAGAGGAGAAAAGGATGTGCACATGATCATGCGTTTCCTTCCCCACATGTATGTGCATTGATCGCAAGAGTGTTTTTTCAACGATAGGTCCCCATTTGTTGTCATCATTTCGGAGAAATATCATGAATTATCTGAGCATAATCTAAAGTGTATGTGGAAAACGATGTAAAAATATTTTGGGTATTAACGACATCTTCCATTTCCACAGGTGATCTTTACTACCCATCACTTGTACTACCACCTATCGGGTTGGAAGGAAATTACATGTGTATATCCTAATGAACTTGAAATAAAAGACGCCACAGAATTTTCCATATATGTAACATATTTGGATTTTTCTTACCAGCAAACTAATAAATCAACTTTATTACAATCGGGATGACTTCAGGTTCTCCATCTTCAACAACTAACCCTAGCCTTAACCCTAACCCCAACCCTTATTTATGTAGTAATGGTTCATCATCACCTGCGTATGGTGTTAACGTCTCTCAACTGTTTCGATACGCGAGAATATATTCTGCGTATGATTACTTTTTCACTCGAGGCAAACTATTGACAAATACATTGATGTTACAGGGGATTCGACAGTCTCGTTTTAAGTCAGCATTTTGCAAATTCTATGGTACCTATATTTCTGTTATTTGCAAATACATGTTAAGTCGAATGTTATCTGCCGTGTTTCATACCAATTATAAGGGCAGTCTTTACATACTATAAACACCATATGCAGGTGATATTGGAATATTGCTACATAAATATGGGAAGTTGACGATGGAGAAGCTGAAATCATCCCGTTTGTCATACAGTTGAATTGTCAGTTTGCCGCTAATGTCTATGGATTGCTTGATTGTATATTGTTTAACGTCTCTCTCTCTCTCTCTTCCAACAGTCTGTTGGAATTCCCATGGGCACGAATTGTGCTCCTTTGTTAGCTGACCTGTTTTCTATATTCATATGAAGCAGAATGTATTCAAAAACTTCTACGTGAGAAGAAAAAATCTCTCGCTGTGGCCTTCAATATGACATTTTGATATATCGATGACGTTTTATCTATTAACAATAATAACTTTCATTCATATGTCGATTTGATATATCCCTGTGAGCTCTAAATAAAGGACACCACAGAGTCGTCCACTTCTGCTTCATACTTAGATATTTTGTTGAAAGTAGACATTAACGGCAAACTGACAACTCAAATGTATGGCAAACATGATGATTTCAGCTTCTCCATCGTCAACTTTCCATATTTATGAAGCAATATTCCATTATCACCTGCATATGGTGTTTATATATCTCTACTGATTCAATATGCAAGAACTTGTTCTGCGTATAGTCAGTTTTTAAATCGAGGTAAGCTACTGACAAACAAGTTGATGGTACAGGGGTTTCAAGATTCTCGATTGAAGTTAGCATTTCGCAAATTCTATTGTTGTTATAACGATCTAGTTCGTCAATACAATATCGCATTGGGTCAAATGCTGTCTGCCGAATTTTGATTGAGGATAACTCCGTTTACCTGATCAGGAAATAGGGCTCACGGCGGGTGTGACCGGTCAACAGGGGATGCTTACTCCTCCTAGGCACCTGATCCCACCTCTGGTGTGTCCAGGGGTCCGTGTTTGCCCAACTATCTATTTTGTATTGCTTATAGGAGTTATGAGATTGATCACTGTTCGTTATCTTCACCTTGCATACTGATTTTGAAGACGGACTATACCGTTTTCCTGATTAAGATAGAGGGCTCACGGCGGACGCGACTGGTCAACAGAGGATGCTTACTCCTCCTATACTCCTGATACCAACTTTAGTGTGTCTGGAGATCCGTGTTTGTCATACTCTTAATATTGTATTCTTTATGGGACTTATGAAATTGACCACTGCTCGTTATCTTTACCTTTCATCGATCAGTATTTGTTATCTTCACGTATTCATACTCTTCATTTTTATTTTATATCAATTATTTTTGCGGATTTTTTGTAACACTTTTCACCTTCTCCCCCTCTCGCAGAGCTGTTAGCATCACCACACACGTGCAATTTGTCTGCCACACCATTATCCAAAAATCCAAAGCTGTGTCTGGCGTAAAAGGTCCTGTGAACGATAATTCCAGAATTGTAGAAAAAGATAGAGTGTTAACTAACAACTCAACTTGATGGCAAACGAGATGATTTCAGCTTCTCCATCGTCAACTTCCCATATTTATGTAGCAATACTCCATTAACACCAGCATTCGGTGTTTATATATCTCAACTGATTCAATACGCAAGAGCTTGTTCTGCGTTTGGTCAGTTTTAAAATCGAGACAGGCTACTGACAAACAAGTTGATGTTGCTGAGGTTTCAATAGTTCCATTTAAAGTCAGCATTTCGCAAATTCTACGGTCGTTATTTCTTGTTTGCCAATACAACATTTCATTGGGTCAAATACTGTTTGACTTGTTTCATACCGATTGTTAGACCGTTTTTGGCACACTGATTTTGAATAAGCATAACTCCATTTACCTGATCAAGATATAGGGCTCACGGTGGGTGTGACTGGTTGACAGGGGATGCTTACTCCCCCTAGGCACCTGATCTCACCTCTGGTATATCCAGGGGTCCGTGTTTGCCCAACTCTCTATTTTGTATTGCTTACAGGAGTTATGAGATTGACCACTGTTCGTTATCTTCACATTTCTTTCAATAACATGTAGAAATGAAGTTGTTCATATAATATTTCCAATGATGCAATATGCGAACTTTACCATTTGCAATATATATAATTTTCAATGTACGATATATAGTTGTCTATTTGTATTTTAAATATGCTGATTTGTATGGTAAAATTGTTATGTATACTGTATAACTTTTCAATTGTATTGAATATTTCGTTTACGTTGTACAACTTTCCGTTCGTATTGTATATTTTTTAATCGTTCTAAGACATGTTTTAATTATAAGGTACATGAATTACTTATTTCTCTTTTGTATTCCAAAATTTGTCATTTCTGTGGTATTCTATGATTCTTCATTGATCATTTGTATCCAAATATTTGTATTTGATAACATATTGCATAGGTATCAATCAAATAGAATCTCGGAAAATATACATTCTCTTCAGATAAAGTGCTACACTATTTACAAATAGAATATTAAAAAAAAAAATTCTGTAAAAGACTCTTACCTAATGTTAGGATGTAAGCCTTTTCTTTCCGATAACCCTATAATAGAAAGAGGAGAACGGAATGGATAATGCATTTAGATAGGTAGTATCCTTAGGAACACAAATTCATGGAAAACGTTGTTAAGTTTTCTTTACATACCGACAGATAACTTGCGTTGATGTAATCTCCCAAGCCCTCGAGTTCCTCTATGGGATTCAGGACTACACGGTTTCTATCATCTAAAAAGCCAATAATCTCGGTAGTATATGAAAGCATACGTGATTATATTTGCATTCACTGAATCTTTTCTCTTAAATTGTTTTGAAATTGACATTGCTTTCATCATGCAATAAATACATGTTTGTTGCAAACTAATTCGATCCAGTTTCTAATACTACCTGTCTGTAAAATCATGACCAAATATGCAGTGTCATCAAGGTCAAAGGGTGCTTTGGCTGTTCCGTTTAACGTATCAAATGGGTCAACCATATGATATTTTAGATCTTAATTCTAGTTTATAATTTTAATAATACATATAGATATAGACAATAAAATATCTTTCTTTGTTGTTTCATTGGGTGATGAAGGTAACAATCATTGTAGAAAAAATTCGCTTCACCCGATTACGCGTGTTATTCATTTTTCTGCAATGCTAGCTGCCTTCAGCACCAGATGAATCAACTAAGAAAGCATTTTATGTTTAAATAAGTGTAATTGCAGTTGTTCATGAGTTGAAAACTTAAATATTTCCCTATATTGAAATGTGTTCCTATTTATAGGTTGATATTCTTACATGGAAGTAGAGTACAGGATCTATTTTTAGCTTTGTTTTCAGCCCTCTCTGCCTCAAAACATCTACCCATTACTGATCCTGGGAGACTCTATTAAAAGACATGATATTCAATGCATCACGTGACTGTCATAGTATCTGGATGATATACACGTCTTCATGCAGAAAGATATAGTTGAAACCTTTATGGTAGATTACAGAAACATGCATTTTGTACCATGACAATATGACAATAAAACTAATACTACCCTCAAGTCTTTCACAATATGACTTATAACAGAATGACATTTAGTACGATTACTCATTAGTACCCCTAGCTCTTTCAGGAGAGTCTCCTCATTCCGCCGGTCCTTCAAGTACTGGACAAGAGCAGGGGGTGACATTTTGATCGTTTTGTGATCATCAAACATGCGAATGTACTCCACGGGACAGTCACTTAGAGGAGATGCTGGACTCTGTGCCTCTGCATTGCTCGGAACATCCACATTACGACTGGTTGTGGAATACGTTACAAGAATATCTTCTAAAGGAGGCCTCAACGGTTGTTTGAAGAGTACAAATAATCTTCGCCGTCTTAGAATAAAAGGAATATAAATATAGTTTTGTTCATTTTGAGTCATGAGTACATCATTGTCTTGACAACGTTTTATTTTTAGCGTAAACAATGAAGGAGTAATAAGAATGAAATCGTGACATGTAAACGCAAAATACATAATTGTTAGTACATGCATTTTCCTATATCACGGTTACCTAGTTTTTTATTGGGTTGTTTGTATGTAATTTTACGTCGTATTCGAGAATTTTCTACTCATGAAGAGCCGTCACCAGCTTTAGGTGAAGGTCCACAGACATTGAGTATGCATGGCGCTCAAGGCTGTAGTGGAGGATTCTTTATCATGCCAATGCTTACCTTTATCAAAAATGTTCACTTCTAATGAAAGGTCCTTGACAAAGTACCAGTCAGTACCTAACTTAAACGTCTCAAGATGAATGCGGTACTGGGATCGAGAGTTGAACCCCGACCTCTCGTTTGCAAAGCGAGCACACTAACCACTTGGCTATCGAGATCGGTGTCTAGTTACAATCTCACAAAAACATCAATCAAATTAAAGCGGAGATTCGTTTTCTTCTTCATTGAGAATTGTTCTCAATATACTGCTGGAAATTTTGTGGATTCCAGTATATCAATAAAATGTCACCTCCGTTGGGGAATGTCAAATTTTCACGTTTTAAGTGTATTGCGAACCCTTGTACTTGAATTGCAATTAATTAAGGTAAGATATATATAGCACATACAATACAGATAAAATTACTTTCTAAGAGTACTGAAAAAGTTAATTGATGCGACTTTGAACTGCACTAAACAAGTTTAGATTTGATGAATGATTTTTTGACTTTTCGTTTTGTAGAGGAGTAATTATTTTGTCTTCATGACCTTTTCTCACCTTTTAATCACACAGCCAATTGTGATTGCAACAATCAAAGATAGACACAGGAAAAAGGAAATCGTGATCACCGTATTCTCTACAAATTGAATAATTTGGCATGACATACATGTATCCGTGATTGAAAATAATGATACGTTCAATAAACAGTTTTCGAAATACGAAAATACAGAAAAGAGTAAAAGACGCATTGTCTCTGTAAACCTCTCTTGCATTCTCCCTCATCTCTATCGCAGGTGTTATCGGAACAGACATGATGACAACTTCTTTGACACATTCTGCCGAAGTGTCTGTCCCTGCAGGAAGTGCACGTTCCATCTAGTCTGGAACACCCATCTCTACAGTTGTGATGACATGGCATACATGACAAACCATGACTGTTTTCTGGACATACTAAGAAAAAATGCCCTATATGTTTTGTAGTATACTACAGATAACATACTCTTAATTACTAGTTCATTACAGGAAACATTATGTATATACCAACTGAATGATTATTTCAAGATACAAGGATTACAATACATGCTCTTTTAAAAATATTTATCTAGATTCTATGAATTTCTATTCTTACCAATTGGGACGATTTCATTCAGAATTAGGGAACCATCGCCATTTCTTAGTACTGTCAAAGTGTTGCCTTCCATTTCTCGCATGCAAGAAGCATTTTGGTTGACGATGTCATAACCAATTGGCGTAGTGATTGTATTACATAAGTCCTTGGTGTTAGGAGGTGCACCATTGTTAATGAAAATGCTGTAACTTCCTAGATAAAAACAACATTAACAATCCAAAATGAACAAAAATATTTTCAAACTCAAACTTTTCAAGCTATAGAAATTTGCATGGAATATTTTCAAATCATTAAGATTCATTTTGGCTATTTCTTGCAAGTTCACACTCGTCTCTACCATTTGATGGCATTACACACTTTTCTTCGACTATTTTTCTGTCATTACAAACTTCTCTTGACCATTTAATGTAATTATACACTTGCCTGTTGATTTCACCAATACTTAATTTTTACTGGAGCATTTCATGTCGGTACTCATTTGTTTCTCAATCATAATGTCATTACTCACTTGCTTTTTGACCATTTGATGTCATTATGCACTTGTCTCGAGGATTTTACTGTCATGCCACATTTGCGTTTTGATTTTCAATTGAGTATTTAATATCATTAGACACAATCATGTTTCTTACTACATGTAATTCTATGTTATTTTAAAAAGACTTGTGCCTTGTCAATTAGATATCATTGCAAATCTATTTCTTGTCAATTGGAAGTCATGTGATGTCACCGTACACTTGTTGCATTGTAATTTGACAATTTGATCCAATGATAACTTTCTTTATCTATATATGGTTGTGTGATACATTAATTGTTGATTGATACGTGTGACATAAAGAATATTCTAGACGTTTGTCAGAGTTCAATAGAAAGATGATGTAATACCTGTTGACTTGCACTGTTGATTTTCTAGAAGAATGTTCTAGTATAAATATATCGCACATTTTGTGGTAATTACCACTCTGAAGAATTACATCGGATAAATTAATATGGACCTGAATGGACTTCACGGCCGATTTCACAATCATTTTAAAGAGCCTTATCATTTCTTCGTGTTTGAATTCAGCAATAAACAAACAGCAGGGACGCAGTTTGTTTACAAAGTTTGATTACTGTACCTTACTATAAATTTGTTGAATCTTTGAATTGTTTGTAGTTGCTTGCGTCTAGTCTGGGGTTCATTCTGACCCATAACAATATGAAAATTGAGCTACAAATAACGAAATTATCAAAAGAAGGGAAGTTGAGTAAAACTACAGGTATCTTTACCTTTGCCCACGACGATGAATATCCATGCGATTTTGTATGTGTCGTTGAATTTGCCCATCCAGAACTCCTCAGAACCTTTGTTACTTTGAGCTGCTGAGATAAGGTTGTTGTCCACTGCCTTAGAGGCTCCTGTGGTGTTAGTAAGTGTGGAACTCTGTTCGACGGTGATAAAAGTGACGTTCAAACCTGTCGAACAAGTGGATTACATACAATATCAAAGCACAGGGTGATTGTTAGAGATTCTAAAATGATGACTGGTATTTGCTATCGGATATAATTTTGTATATAATGAAGAAGGAAATATTTTGATAAAACTAATGCGTACTTGCTATAATGATAGATATAAACACATTTGTTGACAATAGTGAATGGACACATTTATCGAAGAATTACGGCTATTGCTGACCATCATTGTATGTAAATAGAGTACTTACAGTGTCCAATGCAAACCAAACATAAAACGTGACACACGACCAGATTCATTTCTGTGAATTGATGAATTGAAACAGGAAGTAAAAAGTATAAATGTTCTGAGTGCTAGATGTGACAAGTTTTGCTCTGGCTACAACGTGCTTGGTTCAAAATACTTTTAATGAATTCGACCATGCATATTCACTGTGTATTCTATGCATCACCCCATAAACCGAATGAATTTTTTTGTTTTTTTTTAGTTTTTTTAGAAATGTTGATAATTTTATATACGTTCGATTGATTGTCTATTCATAAATGTGATAGCATAGTTCTTATATGTTGTATTGTAGACATGCAAGAGTAACTCCGCTTGATCACGCTCATTATTACAACTGTATTTTAAACGAACTTGACATTAATTCCACGTTTGGTAATCATACTTATACTCCAACTGCCCTTTCAAAAGACGAAATTCTTCAAAATCATGCTTCAGTTTTAGACACATTTAATATTCCAGTCAATGGGTCGAATGAATATGAGTTACCGTACCTATACTGGATTCCTAAACTACATAAAAACCCTTACAAACAAAGATACATTGCTGGATCCAGTAAGTGCTCTACCAAGCCCCTATCTTTGCTCCTCACGAAAATGTTAACAGCTGTGAAGGAGAAACTTCAAACTTACTGTGCGACTACATATGCCAGAAGTGGTGTTAATCAAATGTGGATTCTAAAAAATTCTAAAGAACTTTTAGTAAACTTGAAATCACAGAATTTTTCCCAAATCAATAGCATTAAAACCTATGACTTTTCAACACTATACACGACCATTCCTCACGATAAATTAAAGACTAGACTTTTTGACATCATAGACAGTTACTTCTTCAACAAAAACGGATAACGGAAATATTCATATCTAGTGATCAGTCATTCAAAAACTTACTTTGTTAAACACCACTCTGATTCCACGCACAAGTACTCTGAAGTTGAAATAAAAAATATGCTAGAGTTCCTCATTGACAATATCTTCGTGGTCTTTGGTGATCAGGTCTTCCAACAGTCTGTTGGAATTCCCATGGGCACGAATTGTGCTCCTTTGTTAGCTGACCTGTTTTTATATTCATATGAAGCAGAATTTATTCAAACACTTCTACGTGAGAAGAAAAAATCTCTCGCTGTGACCTTCAATTCGACTTTAGATATATCGATGACGTTTTGTCTATTAACAATGATAGCTTTCATTCATATATCTATTTGATATATCCCTGTGAGCTCGAAATAAAGGACACCACAGAGTCGTCCACTTCTGCTTCATACTTAGATATTTTATTGAAAGTAGACATTAACGGCAAACTGACAACTCAACTGTTTGACAAAGGGGATGATTTCAGTTTCTCCATCGTCAACTTCCCACATTTATGTAGCAATATTCCATTATCACCTGCATATGGTGTTTATATATCTCAACTGATTCGATATGCAAGAACTTGTTCTGGGTATAGTCAGTTTTTAAATCGAGTAAAGCTACTGACAAACAAGTTGATGGTACAGGGATTTCAACAGTCTCGATTGAAGTCAGCATTTCGCAAATTCTATGGTCGTTATAACGATCTAGTTCGTCAATACAACATCGCATTGGGTCAAATGCTGTCTGACGTGTTTCATACCGATTGTTAAGCCGTTCTTGGCGCACTGATTTTGACTGCGGATAACTCCGTTTACCTGATCAGGATATGGGGCTCACGGCGGGTGTGACCGGTCAACAGGGGGTGCTTACTCCTCCTAGGCACCTGATCCCACCTCTGGTGTGTCCAGGGGTCCGTGTTTGCCCAACTATCTATTTTGTATTGCTTGTAGGAGTTATGAGATTGATCACTCTTCGTTATCTTCACCTTGCACTTATATCTTCCATCAATTCGCCAACGATTCTAGATTTACAAGCCGACATATTGTATCTTATTTGAATCTTTTTTAATGAGGTTACTATTATTTATCTACCGATACCCCTCCTCAAAGATAATATCTTTTACAATACAATAACAATAACTCAATTGACCCCAACCTTTAATAAATGGAGTCACATTATGACCACACCGACGCGATGTGTTGAATTATATAAAAAACAATAAACATTAAGACCCAGGTACGCAAAGGTTATTTAGATTTAACCGAAGGATATGTTGTCAATCATTCATTTATTTATTGTTAGGCTGTCCTTGGCGCACTGAATTTGACTACGGGTAACTCCGTTTACCTGATCAAGATAGAGGGATCAAAGCGGGTGTGACCGGTCGACAGGGGATGCTTACTCCTCCTAGAGATCTGATCCCACCTCTGGTATATCCAGGGGTCCGTGTTTGCCCAACTCTGTATTTTGTATTGTTTATAGGATGCATAATTATGTTAACTAGATGTTTGATACTAATTATTGAATAGTTCTTTCTATCCTGATTTTGACTACGGATTACTCCGTGTACCTGATAAAAAAAGAACGGCTTACAGTGGGTATGACATATTACTAGGAAATGTTTACTCTTCATGGGCACCTGTCCAGAGCTTTGTGTTTTCCCTCCTCTTGGTTTTGTATTTTGTATACGATTACGGTTGATATAATGACGAATCAACACTTTCCACGCCCATTCCTCACGATAAAATCAAGACAAGGTCCTTTGACATTATACACAGGCGATTCTTCATCAAGAATGGAAAAAAGGAAATATTCATATCTTTTGATTAGTCATTCAAAACATTAGTTTGTTAAACACTACTGAATCTACGTACAAGTACTCTGAAGTTGATATTAATAAGATGCGGGGGTGCCTCATTGACAGTATCTTCGAAGTCTTTGGTGATCAGATCTTCAAACAGTGTGTTGAAATTTTCATGGACACAAATATTAACTCTTTTATTAACTGAACCATTTTAATATCATCACGAGGCAGAATTTGATCAAAAGGTTTTACACGCGAAGTGGAAGGAAGGAAATCTATATGTAAAGGAATACGTATCCTTGATTCCTTCCAATGATCTTTGCTTCTTTTCTTTTAACAATATACATATATACAGCATTTTGATATCGATAACGAACTACAATAAGGAGAATAAAGCAATTTATACAAGATTGACAAGAAAAATGACAAAATGAGATAGTTAAGGATATTGTAAATAAATCTGACATTACACACTACAATAAATCTCTTTCTCTCTTTAATTTAAGTTTCATTGATGATCATTTAATTGATCGTGTTTATGATAAATCTTCAGAACAATCCCATGGAATTCATTTAATTGTCCATGAAGTATCATATTAAACCAACTGATTCTAACATTTACTTATTGCCTTAAAGTAAAGGATAAAGTCCGAAATCTTTTCATTCTGTGAGAGAACTGTCCGAGACCAGAAGGACCGAAAATAGTTTGTTCTCTCATAGAATGAACAGTTTTAGGCCTTTATCTTACTTAAAACATACTCTTTATTGTTAACGTAATAAACTGTCCCGGGTGATACTTATGCGTTTTCAATTGTTATGTAACACACTTAATTGTTTGGAGACTGAGTGGAATTTCAAAACGCAACAACAAAATGGCAATGATAGCTCACTTAATTTCAGACCGCTTTCCATGTAAACGTTTTTGAGTGAAGATGTCCTCATCGGATGGAGAAAGTACATTCTAACTCAATGAAAATACAGATCCCGAGGAAAGCGTCAATACAGATGGCATTTTGAGTGACATACTAGACATGGAAAAAGAAAGTAGCAGACCACAGCCAAAATTTAATCTAAATCTGGATTTGTTCTCCGATGTTTCTGAGAATCTTGAAAGCTAGCCAATTAGGATTCAGACGATGGCAAGTGTATGAAAAAGACGAAAAGTTGTAGTTCCTTTCCTAAAAGTGAGTCGGCTTGTTGTGCATCTAGGAAGATTAACATCGGGAGATATGTCTTTCACATTTAAATTTTGATCCAAAAAGAGGATATGTTGTTGGATATATTGTTAAACATCCATGGTATAGGTCTATCATGGCCTGAATTCATGTAGAAACTGTGTGAAAAGGATGAAATGTTATGTTTATTGTTTAAAGAAACTTCTTCATGTGCATGTTGTGAAATTATCATGCATCAGGATTTGTCTCATTTTCAAGGATGATATATTGTTGAGAACTTACAAATGTTTGATATTTATGAGTAAATGTATACTAAATGGAGAATTTGCTGTATCATTACTTTTGGATTTAAAAAAAAAAATGTATTTCGTGTACATGTATTGTTCTTGCTTCAAACGTTTAAAACCTGAACATTAAGTTAACTGTAATAGTACATTAAGTTGAAAAAAAAAACCTGTTCATTAAGTTAATAATCGACAGTTGTGTGAACTTATTGTACGATTACAGGTGAATTGATGTACTGTTTTTGAATATCATAACCTATCATGCTATATCATGTACAAAAACCACAGAAGGTTACGTAACAAAAATGTTTTACCTCACTGCTTCAGAGATATGCCAGAAAATTCAGCCATACGAATCCACCACACCTGTTCAAGAGAACAAATCCATAGAATCTGTCCAATTCCCACATTTTACCAAGAGCAAAAGGAAATTCCTGAAGACCATTTGAGTAAGAAGATGTAAATCACTAAATATACTCTCAGCAATTGATGATCTGGTCTGATAAGACAAATAGTATCTTAAACAACATAAGAGAAAGCAGTAGATTATCTACACAAGATCTTACAAAGGGCCGAATATTTTAAAGAACATCTTTAATGACTGCTTTTAAGCACATCCGGAACTTAAAGGATATTGTAGTGAGCACTCGCTAAGACAATTCTCTGCCGATTAGATGCTTTAAAAACCTTTAACACAGTTTCGGTTTTTCAACTTAACCCCATTTGGTCTGTTGAAGAGAGAAAAGGCAAAGAGAAGTTTGGGAAGTTTGGGAAGCAAAAGTTGAAGTCATTCCCCCCAGTTAGCGAAATTTTTAACCTGATGTTTTAGTCGTAATCTACGTATGACCGTGTCTTCATTGCAACCTCTCTACATATTCTCGATGTTTAGCTTCTGGGATCCAGGGGCCCGTTTTACAAAAAGTCGTAAGTCTTAAAATTAGGCGTAAGACATAACTTACGATGTGAGACCGTTTTACAAAGATTTAGGATTTACGAGTTACGATGAAATTCGACCTTGAGTCTACGACCGCCCGGGGGCGATCCTATGTCCTAAGTTTTGTCGTAAGTGCTCCATAAAATCTTTGTTACTATGGTTATTAAAATAATTCAACATGGCTGCATTTCTAATGTTTAATGTTATGAATGAGATTCATAAAAAACGTGCGTTGCGGGTGTTTCGCGATAGAAATAATCTGTTGGACTACCTCAGTGATGTTGAGGTAGTCGAGAGGTATCGTTTGCCCTGGCGGTATCTCTACGAGTTAACAGAATTAGTACGGGGAGACGTAGAGCATCCTACAAACCTAAGCAAGGCTGTACCAGCTGTTATTCAAGTACATACCATGATTCATTATTGTCTGCACACATAAAGACCTGTCCTGCCTCCTTTGTTTATTACAATGCGTCACTTCCTCTGATGACTTCGTCACACAAAATGTGGTTACGTACTCGTATATTTCCGTCAGTGCGCGGATCAAACAAATGTAGCAAGTGTGTGCCATAGGACCCATTGCAATGTTTTTTTTTTACAATGTTAGTATATTCCCGCATAGACCATACTTTTTCCAATGATCATGATGATGTTGACTATTTCAAGCATTTTTAAAAAGAACATGCATGTCATATCAGATCTTATTTCGACACACCCATCCACACGTAGGCCTAGTTATGTACGCCTATATTATACATGATGCACGTACTAGTACATCATTTATATGCACGGTGTTATCCAATACCATGGTAGATTTATAGCAATTATTAGTATGTATGAGAAAGACACTGTATTGGGAAAAAATTGTGAGTGAATTAATCCCTAACCCTTTTCCACGTCCGCCCCCATCCATTAAATTATCAGTTAGGCCTATTAGTATGTTTGTAATGTATTTCAAATGGAAAAAGAAACTGTGAGTGAATTAATAACTACATCCCCCCATTATACCAGTTATTAGTATTTATGAAAAATAGACGGTGTTGCATTTTTTTTTTAAATGTTTGATTGAATGCCCCCCTAACAAGTACCATCATCCATCATATTGCTTGTTATATAGCCATTAACGAACTGCAAAGATTCACCTTTCCGTCCTATATTAGACCACTTGATACAGCCACGTACCTGTAAAATTATGATTTTATATCGCCTAGTATAGCATGTATATTATAATACACAAGAATAACTCTTATTTAAAATCTAACTTTAAAAAAATCAAGTTAATTTCCTTGATATTGGAAATCTGTAATTAATATTAAGATAATTAGGAATATATATAATTTGAGATCAAATAATAAGTCTAATTATTCATATAATATGCATGTATTAGCACAACTAACTTATAATTAGCAATATGACATCCCCCCCCCCCCCCCACACACACACCTTAGTCTTGTAACTCGAATATAAATGCATATGCATTTGTATATACAATGTATGTAAAAACAAAATGCTTGCTTATAACATACTATGCAGTAATTAAGAATTGTTTATATGTACATGTATTGATCAGCTTCAAATGGTTTACATTCAATCAACAGGTTTTGGCTACAGTCAGGTGCCTAACTACCCTCCCCCACCCCTTGATTTATTTTGGCGATATTTTCTTCAAAATGTGTGGATTCCCTGTCTATCCCATCCCAATTTAGGTTGTCGTTTCACTGTTAGTATGAAATAGTAGTTTATTAATTAATGTATCAATTAAGATTGTATGCCAACATGTTTGGTAAATCAATAGATATAACTGAATAAATTTACTTCGCTTAATTAGCAATGCAAATATATAATTCAAAGTTAATTTGCTCCAATTTTCTTTCCTCCCCAGTGTCTGCGCGTCAAAGCGTCGGGTTTCGCACGGTATCTATGTTCGATTCTACAACTTCATGCGCTGAAAAGTTCCATATACGACTTGCGACAAAAGAATTTACGATATACGATTACGATACGTTTTGTAAAACGGTCCTACGATCTGTCGTAAGTTCTTCAAATTTATGACTTAGGACTTAAGATTTACGACTTTTTGCAAAACGGGCCCCAGAAGCTCCTGGGGTGACAGGATTGATCCCCCAGATGGAAGATTCATGCCGTCTATCTTTAACTTTTGTTTGATATACATGTATTTAACCTCTTTGCTTGTTCAGGAAGTTTTTCCTATATGTTACATCCGCTTCACTTCAAATACTCTGCTTTTTCATTTCTTTGTTTCTAATCCTACTAGGTATCATCAAGTTCATTTAAACATTCGTGATAAAACACCAGATGAATAAAAATTTCCTGTACTATGCACGGCTGACCTTTGATTGACCTTCATTATTTACACAAAATTTTAATTCTATACTTGATCAGGTCGGGGTAATTGGTACTAACATCAACCTTAGTATGTTAGACTGATCAGGCGTGTTTTACTAAGTTTGATC
This sequence comes from Ostrea edulis, assembly GCF_947568905.1. Taxonomy (NCBI): domain Eukaryota; kingdom Metazoa; phylum Mollusca; class Bivalvia; order Ostreida; family Ostreidae; genus Ostrea; species Ostrea edulis. The sequence goes on from NC_079167.1 coordinate 70,631,355, forward strand.
TCCAATCCAAAAGAGCGATCATTTAGTTTTTTGTAGAGAGTAGTATTTATTAATTTAGTATAGAAATAGTGTTGCTTTTCATCATATATTGTTCTTTCAATTTTTTAGTTTGTTTGCTTTACGTTCCATTAGAGAATTGTTCGTTCATGTAGAGATATCCCCAACTTTTGGTTGTCTATTTTTGTACGTTCCGTCAAGAAATATTTACTCATTGAGAAGTCATCAGCTGTAGGTGAAGTACCACGCATGTAGACTTATGCTTATGGTTCAGGGCCGTAGCAGTGATGGTTCTTTAACATGCCAACGCCTGTCGCTACATGAGATCTCCGTTTTTAAGTCATATACGAAAGACCCATGGTTCTCACTCATAAAAGCCGAGCGTTTGGCGAGGAAGCAATCACTACCTATGTTTACATTTTAGGTTCGACGCAGCCATGACACGAGCGCAACTCGAACTCATGACCTTTTGATTACAAAGCGAACTCTCTACCACTGAGATAACGCAACGGGTATACCCCATTTAGGTCTAGAGCGACATTTTAATCTATGCATGACATTCAAGGTCGTAACACTGGGGGTTATTTATTTTTCTTAAGGTTATAACCAAAAAAACTGCGACTTCCACCTTTATTGTTGAGCTCTTGGCGAAGGAAGAGTCATAACTCAAGTAAAAAGTCTAGGTCAGGCGTGGTTCTGGAACCGACACCGAGCCACCAGAACTACAAGGGTTCTTGCACTGATCTTTCCAAATGTAATATACCTGTTTTGTCCTTTTTATCTGTCATACACTCTTTTGTATGACGAACAGTGATCAGTCTCATAATTCATGTCAGATATTTATTTGACTTAAGATCCCGGTTTTAAAAATAATGACATGATGCATGGGTATATGATTTAAGTACATATATGTTTATTAGGAACAAATGATATATATACATAACATGTAAATGATGTATGGATGTCACGTACAGTTTGCTATATTACACCTGCGTTACTCAGTTGATTTCATAGTGTTAACAGTAATAAATCAGTTTTCATTCTACAAAGAAAAATAATTATAAACATGAACTGTATTTAGTTGTTAATGAGACAGCCCTCTAGAGCCGTTTATACAGTTCTATTACATTTCGTCCACCACATGAAGCGCACAATTCAAGCTAAGGTTTGTCAAGCCTTCCACAAGTGCATCATGAAGGAATACGTACTGGTCCTAAAGTAATGGAAATAGACAGGTTAGGAAACACAACTCATTGCATAGTGAAGCAATTTCTCTCAAAGACATGTAACATTAAGTTTTATCTGTAAGTTACTAATGGATCATGTTAAAGCAATATAAGTATCATGTTTTGGCATTGATATGAAATGCCACAAACTCCGGCACAGAAACGTACCACGGATTGGATGGAAAAGGCTCTTTGTTGTCGTAATGTGATGACACAGTGCTTCACGTCCACGTTACCCTCTTTAAACCCCTTATCCAACAGGTAATCAAGGGCAATGAATGTCCCCGTCCGGCCAATGCCAGCACTGGATGAAGACAAAACAGGACAAGTGAAGTAGATCAGGAAGCAGTAGTTTAAAGTCATTAGGATCAAAATAATCAAAGCAATTCCAATACCTCCCATGGATAATCATAGGTCCCTCGTTAGGATGCAAGGAATTTTTGGTGATGTTTCTGAAACAGAGGAACGCCTCCAGATTCTGGGGGACTTTTGTATCTGGCCACACTGTGAAATGGAACTGTGTCACTCGTCTGGTCTCTTCACCCTAGACATATCATTAAGTATGTGGTGAATTTTGACTTAATGCACCCTAGACAAATAATTGAGTATGTGGTGAATTTTGACTTTAAACACCCTAGACAGATCATTGAGTACGTGGTAAATTTTGACGTTAAGCACCCTAGACATATCATTGAGTACTTGGTAAATTTTGACTTTGAACACCCTAGACAGATCATTGAGTATGTGGTGAATTTTGACTTAATGCATCCTAGACGTATAATTGATTATGTTGTGAATTTTGACTTTATGCACCCTAGACATATCATTGAGTACATGGTAAATTTGACTTTAAGCACCCTAGACATATCATTGAGTACGTCGTAAAATTTGACTTCAAGCACCTAGATATATCGTTGAGAACGTGATGAATTTTGCCTTTAAATTATGCATACGTTGTTATATCCAATATTCTTTTATCATATTAGACATCCCAGCAACAGATGTAAACCAGTCCTTTTCAGTATCTAGTAAAATGATTTTATTTATCATTAATACGGTTTTATTGGGCAATGTTTCTTTCCTCTTATTTTCTGAGTGGAAACTTGTTCTATGTGAATTGTTTGAACTTTTAAAAACAGTACCATCCTCTGCTTGTATTAAACACATCCAGGATATAACACCTCTATAATTATAGATACGGGACCTACACTTTCCTGTTTTTCATTTGTGAAAAGATCCCAGATTTCCTGATATGTTTAAAATACATGGCATTAGGTACTTGTCATCTCAATTATGCTTGATGAATTGTTTCCTTAACTTTGAGTACAAACTTCGAATAAAACCAAAACAGGGAAGTTTTGTATTGGGTTTAGAATAGACCTTTGGGAAAATTCAATTACATTTTAGTTCTCACAACTATTATGTTATTCTAGGATGAAGTTTGTCATATTTATTTAATTTATAACAATATTATTCACCAAAGGGATTGGCAGCAGGCATAGCCTATTTTAGCCCTCTCCCATTGTCATATTTATCGGACGCATTAAATATATATTATTACTACAGCAACTTGATCCGAAGAGTCGGATCACGTCGAGTTGACAGGCGCGGATCATCAGATCACACGAGACGCGAAGCGTCGAGTTTGATCTGATGATCCGAGCCTGTCAACGAGATGTGACCCAACTCTTCGGATCAAGTTACTGTAGTAATGATACATTTATTATATGTCCCCTTATGCATTTTAAATCCACATTTCTAAGATAATAAATGTAATCCAAACTATCAAAAACACAGACATACGATGAAATTATGTTTTGTGTACGCAGTTTCGTTTGTGACGCGGTCAATTTTTTCCACAAATAACGTTGCATTGATGCATTGTGACGGCATCAGTTTCAGAGGATACTGATACGGAATCAGAAAACCACAGTGTGGTGATCCGGAAAACCGGATCACACGCTGTGAAATCCACAGTATCAACAAACGATACATCGATGGGTATATGATAAGATTTGATATCTTTATGTGAATCTTTAATATATGCATTCTGTTTTACGCAAAACGAAATACAGCAATAATGATAATTAATTATGGTACGTGGTTTGAGCATGTTCATTTGAATAAAATATGCATTGGGTTAATTTTGTATTCAGACGTTACAATATGACGGTCTATAGTATTTACTGCAGAGAGAAACCACTGATATTCGGTGCAAGGGGAGACACGAAATAATTTGAAAATTATTGGCAGGAGAATACGTAGAATTTTCAGTATCAATATTACTACGCTAATGTCATAAGATTATTGTGTATATAAATAGTTCATGTATTCATGGATAATACACCACAGAATACACAGTCTGGTTTCAGTTACTGAAATCAACGATAAAATACGCACGGATACTGCGAAGCGATACCATTGACAAAGGATTATTTCCCCTTATATTACGTCAGCACTATTAATAAATTTTGAGTGCATCTATGTCTTTGCCCTACATCGATTTAATGTGTGAAGTTATCATGCCAGGTTCCTATGGTGTATTATTCCCCCTTAAGCCATTCAACATCAATCTTTACCGTTTTAAATCATGATATTTCAGTATGACTCTTCTATTTAAAGATTAAAGTTAACGTTTCCAAATAATTCAGATAAACTCTTATTTGAATTGAAACACCCCCCCCCCCAAACTGGCTTAAACCTGCATGCGTTATCGATATCCCTATTTTAAACACAATAGTGAGAGCGCATCATAAAATGACATTCATCAGGACAATTTGTTCACAATGTGATCTACATTTTTTGTTTTTACATATTCTAATACTCTTGACAAACAAGACTCGTTGAAGTTCCACAGGCACATTTCAACAGTAGATGTTAAAATTTAAAGAAAAAAGGTAATGTGCTTCCAAGACCGACATGTTTTAGAACCAATGGAATTACATGTAACAGAGTATGTATCTTCTAATATGAGTGAATCAGGACAATAAGACAATCTTAAAATACTAATGCGGCATTAAACTAGAATCAAAGCATTTTACCAGAATTCTCATGAGCTGTTTCAGTATTGTTTAATATAGGCATTAACTATTGCCAGGTTCTTTATTAATTACCATTCTCACTATCAGCTTTCGTGTGGTGAATTTATCAAGCTTTTCTTCCTTTTGGATGATGATAGAGAAGGGTCCAAACTCCCCAGCTTCATCTGGCCAATATTGTAGGCACTTATCCTGAAGGACAAACGAAAGATCCCAAACGTAATACACGACTAAGCCAAGACACCAATATACAAATATATCTGATAAATGAAACTACAGTACTTTAAAATGGGGGTGAATTTTGCATGATATGTTTAAATACTATTTATAAGTTTTTATTTGCAGTTATAAGTCCTTGGTCCTTTGGATATCAATCAAACAAACCAAATGTTAATGAATATGAACAATCACTTATTAATCTAAAATTGTTCCATATAGTTAAAAAATTATTCCATTAATATGTCGCGTATTTCGTATTTAATAACCATCCTTTGATAATTCCTGTCTCACCACATTCCCTTCTTTCAGACGCGTAAGCATCACTATTCGCTTGCTGCAAGTTTGCCAAACCATCCTCCAGAAATCTACAATCGTCTGCGGCGTGAAAGGCCCTGAAAGTAAGAAACCTTTTACTTAAACAAATACATCATAGTATATGACACGAACCATGAATTTTCAACATAATTTGTTGTAAATGAGTGCGCATTGAAGATGTTTGTAACACACTACCTTGTGCAGCGATGTATGCATTGTCCTTGTAAACACCCTGAAATATATCCCACAAATATATCCCTATAAGGCAAAACATCACAAATCTTCCTCAAAGAGACAGTATAGTTTATGAAGAATACAAAACATATTCTGTTCCTCTCTCATTTAGGCAACACACTTGATATACCTTCCACATTTTGTAGAAAATGTAAAACAAAAGAGAATCTCATGACATACATGTCTCTAGAAATATACAGACCTTTCTATCAATGTTCTCATTGATAATCTGAGTTATTCTAAGTCAACATTTAAATTGTTGCGATGGTTTGGGAGCGTATGCATAGCCTTCGACGCAATAAAAGTCCTGCAGTGTTATAAAGGTTGCGTGTTCAATGGACGTCCTCGAAACTAGAGAAAACTATTTTAATGGTTGCGTTTAAAGTAAGTCTGATCCTGTAATAATGTTACAGTACACGTGGATAATTAGATTACTAGTTAAATTTACATACAACCATTTATAACCCCTAATCAGTATGTGCAATATGTACACTTTCAGGAAAAGTTTTCACGAGCTTCTTTGGAGTCAGTTGCACAAACCTTAATTATCATTCTTACATTAATATATTGTTAACTACACATTAAATATCAGTTTAAGTATGAAAAGTGAAAATAACGAACAGTGATCAATCTCATAACTCCTATAAGCAATACAAAATAAAGAATTGGGCTGACACGGGCCCCTTGACATACCAGATATAGGACCAGGTGCTCAGAAGGAGCAAGTATCTTCCGCCGACCGACCACACACACCGCGAGTCCTATGTTTTGATAAGGTAAACAGATATATCTTTTGTACAATTGAGCCCTGGTCGTTTTGGAATCGCGTCTGTTGTTTATGTTCAAATTAAAAAGTGTGGATTTAATTATAGAGACTTTAAAATATTGACCCAACAGAAAACATGGACAACAGATTGACTACTTTATTCTCTTCAACTAAATTCTAATATGAATTGAAATTGCTCAGTATTATTTTAAACAAAACATCGCGTCATTTATCGTCAACTTTGATACCATTTGTTACGGGCATATACAAGAAATATTATGTCAATTATCCTGTTGTATTTTCAAGAAATGCAATACAATATCTTTTTTTTTTCTAGATCTAAATTTTGGTGAATTAGAATGGGATATTCAAACTTACATGAACATAACTTGCATTGATGTAATTTCCAGAATGCAAGCTATCTAATGGTTCCAGAATAACTCGATTTGCATCATCTGTATATGAAAAAGAAATCATCTGAGAAGGTTAAAATCATAATTTGCTACAAAACACCCATGCAATTGTGTCCTCTGAAACAGTTCAAAAGCCTAATACGTATATTATTTAATATTGTTAAAAATAATACCACTACGAGAAATAAAGATTACTAAATTAGCCTTCAATTAATTAATCATTAATTCATTATATAATATATAATATCTTTGCAATTGCAGTAAAACCACAGATTAGACATTTCAAACACGTGCTTGCTTGTAAAATTCTAAGGAAAATATGAGATTACAGTGTACGTCTTCGTTGTCTCTTCCGATTCGACTTGAAATACATGTAAAACGCATGTTCACATTCTTGTGCTCAGATTGTGAGCAACTTTCACCCCATAGTGATTAGATGACCAAACAGACATGTCATGAATTACTCCGAATTTGACATTAAACGTAGAGTTTTGCATGTTTCAGCAGATCTGCTTTAATCACATAGTTCTTGACTACTTTAGAACGAAATAGTTAATGTTTTCTAGGTCACTCTAAGTATGCTTCTATGACAAAATACCAAATACAAAACGTACATGGATAAATCTTTTTGAATCTGTTTTTGATGGTGTGTTCCCTTTTTAGTGCTTCTGTGTGGAGGTCCATCAATCCATTTGGAAGATCCTTACAAAAAGATAAATAACAACTAAAGTCCTGATACGTATTATTTGATACATAAATCTAAAATAAGAGACTCTGTTGTATGTGCGTAAGACGGTGAGTGAGACTGCTGGCCATTTCATATAATCTATTAAAGATACATTAGAATCACCTTGAACTCTGACCGGAATTCGTTTGTCGTCATTTTCTGGTGGGTGTCTTTTACGAACTGTTCTATGGACATACACTTAGTTTTGATGTTACTGAAGGTGACTACCACTTGGACCACTCCATTATAAGGTCCTTCCAGATTGTGGCTATTTCCTTCAGGCTCAAGTATGACCCTGCTACTGTTGAAGGGGTGTCTGACCAGAAGGGCGTCCTCTGCCACATTTGTTGATGGAACCAGCGTAGGATTGAAGAATGACGTTTTAAAACAATGTAAACGTTTTCGAAGCCTGTATAAGTAAAAAAAAACCACACTATTGTGAAAGATAACGAACAGTGATTAACCTCATAACTCCTATAAGCAATTTAAAGTAGAGTTGGGTATACACGGACCCCTGGATATACCAGAGATGGAATCAGGTGCCTAGGAGGAGTAATTATCCCCTATCGACCTGTCACATCCGCCGTGAGCCCTATATCTGGACCAGGTAAACGGGGTTATCCGTAGTTACAACCAGTGTGCCAAGAACGGCCTAACAATCGGCATGAAACACATTCGACAGCATTTGACACAATGATAGGATCTATTGGCAATCACTTATCATCTACAAGATTATGGTACTGTATTTTTTGTTATTGTGAAAAAGCTATGACTACTTTAGCGTCTTTTAATACTAGTAACAATGTGAAACCTAATCTAATTATCTCCAGTGTGATTCTTTGAAAAGATGTAAAAACCTGTGAGTTGTTCAGTTTGTACTCTGTTGTCTACAACTCAACGTTATCTATACTAAAACAAATTATGCCTAAATGCAATATTAGTAGCTCACTCGATTTCTAAAAGCGTTAAAATTCCTCTGAAATAATTCTAAGAAAACAGATATAGGCCAAGCTCTACCAGGTATTGATAGACCTCATATGGAGTGGCATTTGCAGAAAAGCTACCCAAGAGAGGTGTTTTGATAACAACGATAGTCAATAATCACGGGCATTCTTTAGATCTTTTATAAGGACCCAGTGCACCAGAGTTTTTTAAAGATAGCATTGACCTGTCCTCAAACTGTCTTTTCTCGTAATTCAAATTTTTAAAACAATCCCTTGAACAATGCAATTTCAACACCCTTGTATATTTTATTTTCCTCAATATACATGTTTTATGAATTACACAATCAGAAATTGAACATCAATTTACACATTATTTTCTTAAACTTGTAACATTTTTCAATAATTTCTATTAATATAGTCAGTTTTTAAATCGAAGCAGGCTACAGACAAACAAGTTGATGGTACAGGGGTTCCAACAGTCTCGTTTAAAGACAGCATTTACCAAATTCTATGGTCGTTATAACGCTCTAGTTTGCCAACGCAACCTATCATTGGGTCAAATGCCGTCTGATATATTTCATGCGGATTGTTAGGCAGTTCTTGGCACATTGATTTTGACTACGGGTAACTCCGTTTACCTGATCAAGATATAGGGCTCACAGCGGGTGTGACCGATCGATAGGGGATGCTTACTCCTTCTAGGCACCTGATCCTTTGTACACCTTTGTATGCATGAAAGCGGTTTTTATGATAAATCTATGTATCTGTATACAAGTACCTTGTTATCAGAACTTAATTTTCGTGTTGCGAGGATCTCGCGATCAATACATGATCTACTGTTGCTTGATTGAATGGTTCAACCTGTGAAAGAATACTATTGTATTACCTTTTCACAATGAAAGGTGTTGCCAGAAGAAGAATGAATCCTGTCGGAAATAACACCCAGAAAACTATGTCTCCAGCTCCCTTTGATCTTCGAGATTTAGCCTCTACAAAAACAATTTTGGAATTTGTTGAAAAAACCCTCAAAAGGTGTACCCATGAGATTACCTGATACAAAAATCATTAAAACTTTATCAAATGATATATCAATATAATTTAAAAATCATATCTTTGTATACCTGTGCAGTTTTCATCTGTATGACCGGTTTCACATTGCAGACATGTACCGTTGTTAATGTCACACATCTCACAGTGCTGAGGACAATGACGTTGACATATTTCCCCAAATCTGGATTCTCGACACACAGTGCAATTCTGATTTATAACGTCACACTCCGTACACAAAGACGAACAGTTTTCACATAGAGATGAACAATTCCCTGTAATGGATGTACAATGAGAAATACCTAGAACCAAAAATCACAAGGTATACAACTAAATTAACACTTTACCATTGATATACTGTATCTATAATGTATGTGTAACTGACCTGTGATATTCTGTATCTATAATGTATGTGTAACTGTCCTGTGATATACTGTATCTATAATGTATGTGTAACTGACATGTGGTATACTGTATCTATAATGTATGTGTAACTGACCTGTGATATACTGTATCTATAATGTATGTGTAACTAACCTGTGATATTCTGTATCTATAATGTATGTATAACTGACCTGTGATATACTGTATCTATAATGTATGTGTAACTGACCTGTGATATACTGTATCTATAATGTATGTATAACTGACCTGTGATACACTGTATCTATAATGTATGTGTAACTGACCTGTGATATACTGTATTTATAATGTATGTATAACTGACCTGTGATATACTGTATCTATAATGTATGTATAACTGACCTGTGATATACTGTATCTATAATGTATGTATAACTGACCTGTGATATACTGTATCTATAATGTATGTATAACTGACCTGTGATATACTGTATCTATAATGTATGTGTAACTGACCTGTGATATACTGTATATATAATGTATGTGTAACTGTCACGTGATATACTGTATATATAATGTATGCATAACTGACCTGTAATTTGACATTTACTGTCTCTATACCCATCCTGACATTGACATGTACCGTCCAACTCATCGCATGACCCAAGTACACATCCAGGAGAGCATTCATGTTCACACCAGACACCATACTGTGACCCGTCACAAGATTTACAGGTGCTCTCTGGAGTACACTTTGTACAAGGAATCCCCAGAATGTTTACTTCACAAACTAAAATCATTCAAATACCTTGAATTAGTCACACATATTAAAGACAGTGAAAATACACTGTATTATACACATATTGAAGGCATTCATATACAATTTATCTTACATTCATCAACTGATGGACAAACAAACCCTGTAAATGACATTTTTACTGATAAATACTGATCATGTGTTTTTGTGTTGATGGTACTTATAATTTCTGTGGATATGAGAAACGCTGATATTTACTGTGGTTTGTACTGTTTGTTCTGATAGTCACTGATAAGAGCTGAGGAAATTACTGTCGTTACACTTTTTTCATGATATGCATATTGTTTAACAGTTTTTTTTTTTTTAGAAAATTACAATACCAAACGCTTATAGAATCATATGGGGCCCCAGATTTTGAAATACATATTTTCATTTTACCATACATCCTTAATGTTTTGATCAAAATATTCGTGAAATATTGAGAGATTCCTGTGCTTAGTTCATTGAAATTGAATTAGTATTAAGCAAATAAAAAACACATTTATGTACATGTATATTGTAATAGAGATATTCAATAATTATCAATGTGATTTATGTCTCTCCGGCAACTGCGATGTTTAGGTACACTCATGTTTGCAATACTAGTATTTAAATAATTCAGATAGGGATTGGAAATAATGTAACTGCTGATAACGAATAGGAATTATTAATTTAACTTTAATTACTTCTATCGATATCTATGGTATAGCACGTTTGAATAATATATTATATGATACTTTATTTGTGATCACGCACACATATTGAACGATATTGAACCGTTATTCTCATCACCTACATAATGCGCAAAGTGTACATGGTTGCAATTGTACATGTATTAAAGAACTGAAAATGTGTGTGTAAAAGAGAACACAAAACCAAAACATTACAATATTTTACAGATCCTACTGATAGATGAAGAATTGACACAGAATTACTCATAGTAACTACATTTAGTTTACATATTATTGATTGGTTGATTTAATATTGTTTAACGTCCCTCTCGAGAATATTTCAATCATATGGATACGTCTTTAGTTTACAGAAAGGTGAAGAACAAATTACCTGATATCAGATGCAAAAATGAAATATCTGTAAGTTTAATCATAGTCCAATGTCAGTTAGAAATTTCTAAATATCTTTGAAGTATTTTTGAAAATTATATTCATATTATATTGTTGTTATTCAGGAAAATTTTATTTTCCCATACTCCTTTTGTTACATCTACATGCATGAGAGCTGAAAATAACGAACAGTGATCAATCTCATAACTCCTACAAGCAATACAAAATAGATAGTTGGACAAAAACGGACACCTGGACACACCAGAGGTGGGATCAGGTGCCTAGGAGGAGTAAGTATCCCCTGTCGACCGGTCACACCCGACGTAAGCCCTATATCCTGTTCAGGTAAACGGAGTTATCCGTAGTCAAAATCAGTGTGCCAAGAATGGCTTAACAATCGGTATGAAACACGTCAGACAGCATTTGACCCAATGATAGGTTGTATTGACGAAGTAGATCGTTATAACAACCATAGAATTTGCGAAATGCTTACTTCAATCGAGACTGTTGAAACCCCTGTACCATCAACTTGTTTGTCAGTAGCTTACCTCGATTTAAAAACTGACTATACGTAGAACAAGCTCTTGCATATCTAATCAGTTGAGATATATAAACACCATATGCAAGTGATAATGGAATATTGCTACATAAATATGGGAAGTTGACGATGGAGAAGCTGAAATCATCAAAGACCACGACGATGTTGTCAATGAGGAACTCTAGCATATTTTTTATTTCAACTTCAGAGTACTTGTGCGTGGAATCAGAGTGGTGTTTAACAAAGTAAGTTTTCGAATGACTAATCACTAGATATGAATATTTCCGTTTTTCCATTTTTGTTGAAGAAGCAACTGTCTATGATGTCAAAAAGTCTAGTCTTTAATTTATCGTGATGAATTGTCGTGTATAGTGTTGAAAAGTCATAGGTTTTAATGTTATTGATTTGGGAAAAATTCTGCGATTTCAAGTTTACTAAAAGTTGTTTAGAATTTTTTAGAATCCATATTTTAATAACACCACTTCTGGCATATGTAATCGCACAGTACGTTTGAAGTTTATCCTTCACAGCTGAGCAAAGATAGGGGTTTGGTAGAGCACTTACCTGATCCAGCAATGTATCTTTGTTTGTAAGGGTTTTTATGTAGTTTAGGAATCCAGTATAGGTACGGTAACTCCTATTCATTCGACCCATTGACTGGGATATTAAATGTGTCTAAAACTGAAGCATCGTTTTGAAGAACTTCATCTTTTGAAAGGGCAGTTGAAGTACGATGACCAAAATTGGAATTAATGCCAAGTTCGTTGAAAATACAGTTGTAATAATGAGGCTTACAAACAAAGACAATGTTGTTACTAGGTTTGTCAGCTGGAACCAAAACATATTCCTCATGTAACCTATTTAATTCTTTTATCACTTTTGGTTTACTAAACACAGAAGGATAGATGGTACGTACTTTTGTTTTCATATGTCTAATGCGGGATTTTGATATTCCTCTTATGCTTTTAACCCATTCTGACAATATATCAAGTTCTTCTTTTTCATATTTAGCCCATCGTCTGGCATAATCTTCGACAGAATTCATAATAGAGATGAAGTTCTGTCGCCAATTAAAAGACAGGAGTTCTCTGTATTTAGGACCTTTTAGAATAAGTGATTTGAGGTCCTCGTTTTCATCTTTATCAACATTACCAGTAATGACATGTCCAGCTGGACTATAGTTGAAAGAAGATGAAGAACAAGAACACGTTGGTGGATTACGTATAAAATGGTCTATATCTAGGCACTGCAAAGTTTGTTTATAATTAAAAAGTTTGGATGCAATAGTAGAAATTTAGCTGTAGGAAATACAGGGTGTAGACTTGAACTTGAAATAAGTTGGAATACACGACTGAATCCTTTTATGACGAAGAATGTTGCTTATGTTATCTATTCCTTTGTTTGTAAATTGGAGCTTAAGGAATTGGCGGCATGATTTGGAATGAATATCATTCATGACCGATGTTTGTTTAAAAGCCTGTGATGGGCAACATCCATAATCATAGAGTTCAGTCTATATTCAGGTGTTGAAAAATCCAAGTATAGACTAGCCATAGCTTTTTCAAATAACGTGCATAAAACTCTCAATGGAACAGAGTAAAATTTTGTACGAATATGATGTGGACCTAAGTTGTTGACATAAGGCAAAAGTAAATCAAACATGGTATCATTTATACTTGGTCTTTTATATGAACGATGTCCATGACTGCGTTTCCGTCTTTGATTATTGGGATTGAGTCCCATCAAATTCACGTTATTTCCTTGTGGACTAGTCAAATTTCCCACATCATATACATTATCATTGCATCCATATGTAACTGCGCAGTGCCAAGGGTCCTGATCCAGTGATCTTCTCGTTGTCTACGAAAAGGGGTGCTTAATGTTGGATTGATTGTGAGATGGTACATCCGATCCAATTTCACAGCTTGGTTAACTTTGAATACCCGAAATAACTGACCCTATCTATTTCCATTGTGACAAAAGACACTCCGAATTGATTTGTAATATACAAGTTTTACATTATGTATTTAAAACATTGTATCCAAGTAATGCCAATAAACAAATTTTGATGAAACTTCTAGAATAATGAGACATGGCCAAATTGCAGATTGACTTCTTCGGGCTTTATAGAATTTGATCACGTGACCAACCCATATCTATATCCCGATAAATATTTTAAAATGATACCTCATTTCTTAGATATCTTATCAATTAATTCCAATTTGTATATCAGCAAAGAATGACAGTCTCAGTCCGTTTTCTGTTGAGTAGTGTAAGTACTGCATTAAACTGTTTTAAGGTGTTCAAATACCCAAACTAAACACTCACTGAAAGTATTAAAGACCCGAAATAAAGATCCCATTGAAGGAATTCGTACAACCACAGAAGACATTCAAATCCCCAATCAGTACTTTCATACAAGCCAACATATAAATGTCGAATGATGTAAATGTATTGCTAAAATACAATTTGATTCAATAGAAAATAAATTATCTCCAACAACTATACCTTTGAGTTTGAAATCGCATACTTCCAACGATCCATAACTTGTCTGATTGATAATGATCACATCTCCATACAAGTGTCGATTACAATTGGCAGTTTGTTCGTAAATTAGAGACGTAAAAGGTAGTCGTTCATCTGAACAGACGTGTTGAGAGGAATATACACTGGACTTATTCTGTACTTGTATTGTATAATTGCCTAAAAAAAATGTTTATGATTGAAACCACTAATTGAATCAGTTAATTAATCACTGAAACAAACACATTACTGACATATTACTGACCTCCATATAGCCTAAAGCTAACACCAACTACAGTTAGGGATTGGTTGAATTGAATTTTCCAATATTCTCCTTCACCTTTCTCCGTTACAGCACAAGATGTCATGTCGCTGTCTACAGCATTGTTGGCTTCGTTTTGGGGGGTAAAACCGGAGCTTTGTGAGGCAATATATCCCACAAACGAACGAACACCTAAACGTTTGAATTTTGAAGTTCGTTAATATTTTGTGCAAAAACATATGCTAAAAAATTAATTTCAAATTTCAATATATAATCTGCACAAACCTTCTGGAGCACAACAGACTAACACGACAATCAGCATATCCATCTTTGTTATTTAACAAGTACATTCCATTCAGCTATATCAGATAATAAATTTCTCTCTTGTATATAAGTGTGTACATTTTCACCACTTAAACCAGGAAAAGAGTGATGTTTGTATTAGAATATACATGTATGTAAACAAGATCAACACTTTATTTGGAATAACAAAATAAGGAAATGATTGGTGACTGTATCAATTTGTTGACTACGTAACATATCAACCATCGACTACATTATGAATATACTTGTACTAATGACAATCGTAATGTATTCATTGTATTGCATTTTCTACAAACGATATTCTAAGATACTAGCATGTACGATACATAAATGCAGGTATACTGTTTAGAACTTCATGATTTCAGTAATGTTTTTCACTTCATACTGCAAGCTTTTCTTCTTTCAATTACATAGTCCATCTGGATAGTCATTACTGATGATGTCAATATAGCTGAAAATGGTGACCTGAAGTCATTTATTCTAAAAGGTTCGAAATTCAAAAGAGCCTTGATCTTTAAATGAAGCCCAGAGTGATATTGTGACTCTACATAAAACAGCCCTTACAAGCAGAGGCGCATTGCAGGATCCAGTAAATATTCTATTGAGAAAATATAAACTGCCGTGAAGTATGTTCATGTATTGTGCCTCGATCACTATCGTTGTCAGGAATATACAACTGAAAGGTGAAGATAACGAACAGTGACCAATCTCATAACAATAGATAGTTGGGCAAACACAGATCCATGGACACACCAGAGGTGGGGTCAGATGCCTAGAAGGAGTAAACATCTCCTGTCGACCGGTCACACCCACCGTGAGCCCAATATCCTGATCAGGTAAACGGAGTTATTTGTAGACAAAATCAGTATCAGTACTCTTTATTTTGTATTCCTTATATGAGTTAAGAGATTGATCACTGTTCCTTCTCTTCAGCTTTCATTTAGGTACGAATATCTTGTTGATGGTTCAATTTGAATTCTTTTCAAGACATGGGAGAAAAGGGATGTCAAAAAATGAGAAGAAAAGGATCGATCGGAAATGTGAGTGAAACTCATACAAATGTTAGCGAGAGTAAAATCTCATCACTCATGAGCACACCGGAATCGGCAGATCGGATATTGTATAAGATACCTGACGAGGACCAAAAATATCTACGCCTATATATATACGAAAGTAAACGTTGATGGTAACGATGGAATAGGGCGACAAAAGAGTGAAAAACAATAAGAACAAGTATTGAAGAAGCTTAATGTCTTTTTTTTTTAACATGAAATTAGTGTGAAGGTCTTCTGAATAGATAGTGACGTAATGAGCATTAAACAACAAGTCAGGGAAGCACATCCGCTTCCTACTTATATATTCTATTGAACATAGATGAAAGGTGAAGCTAAGGAACAGTGATCAATCTCATAAGTCCCATAAGCAATACAAAATAGATATTTGGGCAAACACGGACCCCTAAACTTCAGAGATCGGATCAGGTGCCTAGGAGGAGTGAGCATCCCCTGTCGACCGGAAACACACGCAATCTAACACTCGAGTTTATGAAAAACGTGATATCTCATAAATTGTCCCATCAATGTGTTCGTCAGTAGCTTGTCGCGATTTAGAAACTGACCATACACAGAACAAGCTCTTGTGTATTGAATCATTTTAGAGATATAAACACCATCTGTAGGTGACAACAGAATATTGCTACATAAATCACGGAAGTTAACAACGGAGAGCTAAAATCATCCCTTTTGTCATACAATTCAGTTGTCAGTTTGCCGTTAATGTCTACTTTCAATAAAATATCTAAGTATGAAGCAGAAGTGGACAACTCTGTGGTGTCTTTTATCTTGAGCTCATAGGGATATATCGAATCGACATATGAATGAATGTTATTATTGTTGATAAATAAAACATCGTCGATATATCGAAACGTTGAATTCAAGGCCACAGCAAGATATTTTTCTTCTCACGTAGAAGTTTTTGAATAAATTCTGCTTCACATGAATATAAAAAAAGGTCAGCTAACAAAGGAACACAATTCGTGCCAAAGGGAATTCCAACAAACTTTTGGAAGACCTGAACACGAAAGACCGCGAAGATATTGTCAATGAGGAACTCTAGCATATTTTTTATTTCAACTTCAGAGTACTTGTGCCTGGAATCAGAGTGGTGTTTAAAAAGTAATGTTTTGGATGACTAATCCCTAGATAGTAATATTTCCGTTTATTTAAGAAGCAACTACATATAAAAAGTATAGTCTTTAATTTATTGTGAGTAATGGTTGGTAAAGTGTTGAAAAGTCATACGTTTTTATGTTGGTGATTTGAGAAAAGTTTTGGGATTTCAAGTTTACTAAAATTTCTTTAAAATTGTTTCTTCTAGCATATGTAGTCACACAGTAAGTTTGAAGTTTCTCCTTCACAGCTGTTTATATTTTCGTGAGGAGCAAAAATAGAGGCTTGGTAGAGGACTTACTGGATCCAGCAATGCATCTTTGTTTGTAAGGGTTTTTATGTAGTTTAGAAATGCAGTATAGGTACGGTAACTTATATTCAATCGACTCATTGAGTGGGTTATTAACTGTGTCTAAAACTGAAGCATGGTTTTGAAGAACTTAATCTTTTGAAAGGGCAGTTGGAGTATAAGGACGATTACCAAAAGTTCGTTTAAAATACAGATGTGTTAATGAGTCTTACAAACAAAGACAATATTGTTACAAGCTTTGTCAGCTGGAACCAAAAGATATTCATCATGTAACATATCTAATTCTTTTATCACTTCTGGTTAACTAAACACAGAAGTATAGACGGTATGTACTTTTGTTGTAATATGTATAATGCGGGATTTTAATATTGCTAATGTGATGGGACTATGTCCCAATACTCAAAGACGTAAACGCAGTCATGGATATCGTTCCTATAAAAGACCAAATATGAATGATATCATGTTTGATTCACTTTTACCTTAAGTCAATAGACAATTAGGTCCACATCATATTCGCACAAAACTTTACTCTGTTCCAATGAGAGTTTTACATACGAGTTCGGCGTTATGCAGAAATTAAGACAATCAGTTTAGTCATGTCTCATTTTTTCATCCAAAAATGTATAGTGGAACTATCTGTAAAATTCAATGACCAATAAATACCTTGTGTATTCTATGCAAATTCCAAATGTATTTTACAATAATGAAATTGATAAGGGTCAGGTAATAAAATCCTTTGTTAGCTGTTTCTATACTCATATGAAGCAGAATTTATTCAAAAACCTCTACGTGAGAAGAAAAAAATCTCTTGCTGTGGCCTTCAATTCGACATTTAGATCTATCGATGGCGTTTTGTCTATTAACAATAATAACTTTCATTTATATGTCAATTCGATATATCCCTGTGAGCTCGAAATAAAAGACACCACAGAGTCGTCCACATCTGCTTCCTACTTTGATATTTTATTAAAAGTAGACATTAACGGCAATCTAACAACTCTATTTTATGACAAACGAGATGATTTCAACTTCTCCATCGTCAATTTCTCTTATTTATGTAGCAAAATAACATTATCACCTGCATATGGTGTTAATATTTCTCAACTGATTTGATACGCAAGAGCTTGTTCTGCGTATGGTCAGTTTTCAAATCGAGGCCAGTTACTGACAAACAAGTTGATGGTACAGGGGTTTCGATAGTCTCGATTGAAGTAAACCTTTCGCAAATTCTATGGTCGTTATAACGATCTAGTTCGTCAATACAATCTATCATTGGATCAAATACTGTCTGGCGTGTTTCATACCGATTGTTAGGCCGTTCTTCGCACACTGATTTTAACTACGGATAATTCCGTTTACCTAATTAAGATATAGGGTTCATGGCTGGTGTGAACGGTCGACAGGGGATGCTTACTCCTCCTAGCCACCTGATCCCACTGTGGTGTGTTCAGGGGTCCGTTTTTGCTCAACTATCTATATTGTATTGCTTATAGGAGTTATGAGATTGATCACTGTTCGTTATCTTCACCATTCATGAACACAAATGGTTGACTTCTAGCAGAATGTGTAACTTTGAGTCAACACAATATACAGATGTAGACAAACTACGAATATGTAGAAATAGTTTATAATAGCCTAATGAGACAGTCCCAACCATACCAAACACTGATTTGTTCTCAATTACTAGAAATAAATTTAGCATGACCGATTTCTCTCCATGAGATAGAGTAATGTTATGAAATGTGAAAATGATTAACAGTGATCAATCTCATAACTCCCACAAAGAATACAAAAGAAAGAGGTGGGCAAATACGGATCCATGAACATAGAGGTGGCATGAGGTGAAATTTTGAATTGAAATTTATTTTAAGCTTTAACCTGTTTTTTAAAATATGTTGAACGATTCTGAATAAACTTTGATGAAATTTCACATGTAACCCCCCCCCCCCTTCAGTGATGTAGATCGTAAATGTCTGCTTAATTAGCTTTCTTATTGTATTAGTATATCTTTCTTTTGCGTAATTTTCTATTTGTGTAGGCTTATTCCTAGTAGGTACACAAAGGCATGAAAGTCGAAGATAACGAACATCTCATACCTCCTATATGCGATACAAAATAGAGAGTTGGGCAAACACGGAACTCTAGATATACCAGAGGTGGGACCAGGTGCTTAGGAGGAGTAAATATTCACCGTCGACCGGTCACCTCGGGCTTGAGCCCTATGACTTGATCAGGTAAACGGAGCAATCCGCAGTCGAAATCAGTGTGCCAAAGAGCGGATTAACAATAGGAATAAAGCAAGTCAGCAGCATTTGACCAAATAATAGGTTGTATTGGCAAACTCCACCCAAGTGTAAAAGGGGTACCTGGCTATAGACAGTGAAAGATATTGTTAGAGTGTTAGTGCTCTAGCGCTTGTAATGGCAGCTTGCACTGTATGCTTCCTAGGAGGCTAAGAAAGGTCTAGATTGATACAAGGTCTGCCGGGGTAATAATGTACATTGATTATTGTAAAGTGCTTTGAGCAGCATACGCTGGATAAGGCGCTATATAAAACCAATCATTATTATTATTATCTTCACCTTGCATTTTTATAGGACAAAGGTGATTTCGTTATGACATAATTAAATTTTGTCTCAGTAAATTCAATTTTGTGAGACAGAATTGAACGTTGTCTCACAAAATTGACTTTTGTCAGAATATTTCTCAGTTTTGTTTGCAAATTAGTTTACAGAATATAAATCAAACTAATTTGCATCCAAAATTAACTGTTGAAAAAAATGTCTACAATAAAGAATTTTGTTTACAAAAATGAATTTTGTCTAAGAAAATGAATTTTTAATAAACAAAGAATTTGGTCTTCAAAAATGAATTTGTCCTCAAAAATGAATTCTGTCTACAAGAATGAATCTTATGATAAAATTGACTTTTGTCCACTGAAAGATAATTGTGTATAGCAAAATTTATATTTGCGACTTGTTATAAATTTTGTTAATTTGAACTCATTTTTGCTAAACAAAACCCACATTTCTTCACACAGAATGGATTTCGAAGAAACCATCACGTCTCATTTGACGCCCGGTACTTCAAAGTATATATCTCGTTTCACAAATGTAAAACATTTGTTTTGAAATTGTGAGCAAAATAAGAAAATCCCTTTGATATTTTGAGTCTGTTTTTCCTGCTTGGTACTATTCAAACAATAACCAACCACTCCAACTATTTTTCGTATATTGTTGTTTTTAGATGTGTGTAATTAGAGGAAATAACCTCTCCTTAGAAAGTTCCAAAATAACCTTTATAAGGGTCATTAACACTGCTTGACTGTACATCCTCTTTAACGAGTCTTGATGAGTAAACAAAGCAAGTTCTGTCTGGGTATAAATAGTTTCAAAATTACCACATCAAATGTGTATTTGATACACAATCTTCTGATTCACAATTTCATATATGCCCGGTATGTATATATATATATATATATATATATATATATATATATATATATATATATACAGTAAAATATCTGTATCTCGAATATGGTTTGTCTCGAATACCCCGCTTGAGTCGAAGTCGACCGCCGGTCCCGGCCGTTTTCCCTATATAAATGATTTAAAAAACTTCTGATATCTCGAACACGGTAATCTCGAATACTCCGCTTATGTCGAAGTATTTTCAAGGTCCCATGCCCTAATTTCACCTGGCTTATCTCGAAGTGCAGTCAATTTTCCGGTCTGCTTACCATACCTGGCGTCATTAAAACACACGTCTCCGCCCGCGGCTACATCAATTATAATTAATGACCGCTAATCCACGCTCGCCTTGTCCGAGTAGTCACGGGTGGCCATAATTGTTTCAACAGCTCAGGTGATCAGTGAAGCCTTCCAACATTACGGATTAAGTCCACCGCCAATTATGAACCGACACGCCCGATTCCAGGGATGGTGTTTTGATTGATACACGCTGTATCATTAACATGTGGGTTAGATAAACGCACAGAATTGTCGAAGTGAGCTTGAAGTTAATGCTCATAATAACGATAATGCATTTAATAATACACGCCTCATCATTAAAACTAGAACATAGAAAACACAAAAATCTTCAAAGTGAACAGAAATTAAACACTTTGGATCACAACAACATATAAATAGAGACCCGTGAAATTTTCATCATTCGACAACATGTCTCAAGACAGTAAAGACAAGCTGCTAAACCCTGGCATTAAAAGAAAGTTAAAATCGCATACCATAGAAACTAAGATTCAAGCTATTGCAGATGTAGAGAAAGGAATTGACAGTAAGGCGGCCATCGCTCAAAAATACGAAATCCCTCCAAACACATTATCAACATGGATAAAAAATGCTGAATAAAATAGCACGCGTAGTCGGGCCTATACATCAGTAAAGTAAGCATACAAATTGTACGATCATCTTAATTTTGAAACACATTGTGAATGTGATGTTTATAGATATGGAGAAAAAAAACCCACCGAAATATTTGCCTGTGAAATCCCACAATAATATGTTTTACGGCGTGACCGTGTTTGAGGGCGAAGCAAAAAAGTTTTGGCATTATTATCTATATCCAAAACAGGACAAAAACAACCCGAAGTTAGCACGCGGACGGAGCTGTACCAAAGCATCCTAATTTTCGACATTTGATCCGCCTATCTATTGAACGCGGGAAATATAACGCAATTGATGTAAACAGTACGTTGTGACGTCATATTCAGCGTCGTTATTTAGCAAATTTACAAACAAAGCGTTTGAACCACAACAAAAAACATGGCGTTAATCGTGGAGTGATTATATATGATTAAGAAAATAAGATTTACATGCTTTTACGGATTTTATGTGTAACATCTCAGAACTACGAGAACTAGGGTAGACGAGATTCAAAATGGAGAAATACATGTCCACGCGATAGTATTCGAATCGACGCCATTAGTACCAAAATTTTCAAGTTCCATAGGTATGGTTTAATTTTTCATTGTTTTCCTATATTTTCCTTTTAAACATGTATATATGTGTTACCTATAGGGAGAGCTCCGCTCTCACGGCCCTTCGGGCCGTGAGAGGGCTTCGCCCTCTATCAATCAACTTGCATTATAAGAAACGGCAACGGGGTTGTTGTTTATAATGCAAATCCCATACTATGCATCATATATCCCTCTTCAAAAAAAATTCAAGATCGATTTTGGATATCTCGAACCCCCGGATATCTCGAAGTTTTTTTCGAAGTCCCTTGAACTTCGAGATAGAGATATTTTACTGTATATATATATATATATATATGTGTGTGTGTGTGTGTGTGTGTGTGAATCACAGGCAATTGCATCGCTTGGGGTCGAATTTACTATATACTTTATAGAGTAAATTCGACCCCAAGCGATGCAATTGCCTGTGGTATGTATGTATGTATGTATATTATATGTATATGTTATAATATATTTATATTACAAATCGCATTTTTTCTATGAACCAACCTATTTCAGTACGTAACACAATTCGTTCATATTGACTATGAACGGATGTTAACTACTTTAAAGTACGCGACTGAAACAGTGTAATGATTTGAAAAAATACAACATGCAAGGTGAAGATAACGAACAGTGATCAATCTCATAACTCCTACAAGCAATACAAAATAGATAGTTTACAAAGATTTCGTTATGTCACACCTCGGATTAGGATTTTTAGCTTACGAGGATTATCATCCCAATCTTGTAGTATCCTAGCTCCAAAATACAGTGCACCGTGTAATGTACATAAAAGGCAGAGGAAGACGAAGAATGACGTCATGTCTATGTTTTGACGTACGTCACAATAAGACAGTGAAAGAGGTGGATCTTAGGAGTACCGTTTATTTCCTTTGATGCAACAAAATATAATACATGAGCTGTCCCATACAAAAGGAGCCATTATGGTAAAAATTATCAAAATTAACTTTTTAATGGAATCTGATAGCCAACAACATCAAAAAGACACATGTGATGTTTGGTTCAAATAATCAGCATATTTACTGAGATATACGCTGTCAAATGTTAAGAAAATATTTCAATGACTTTACAAAAATGACGTTTAAATGACGTTAATCATGATCTGAAACAATTGAAAATTTCACTTATTTTCCGTGAAAATCAGAGTATGCTGTGTCCCTCAAACGTTCGCGGACATGAGGTCTGATATGTCTATTTAAATATTCATGTCGTTCTCTACTGAGTCCGCCTGGTGTTATCTATGGAGGTAGATTCACACTGATTTGGTCGTGATTGCTGAGGATCACTGGGACCTTGTTGTCGCCATTTGCATCAACACTGCATACAACAACTCCAGGCAGCAGTGCTGAAAAAGTCAAGTGATGAAAGAAAAAAATCCACAAAACAATAATGTTATAGATTGTTCATATGACTTAGTTTATGGTATTATAACATGGTGTGTTTTGAAAATGAAATATTCAAACATATTTAAAGGTTAAAAGTTAAAAGTACATATGAATATATAAAATCAGCTGACAAGGGTATTCAAATATCTGGGTGATCTATTGTATTAAAGCTGATTCTCGTGTTTATGAAATGCTGCTCCACGTGCTAAAATAAAAGAATAATCTTATGAGAGTATATGTACAAAACATTCATTTTACAGTATTTCATATTTGATGAAGCTGAAGATAACGAACAGTGATCAATCACATTACTCCTATAAGAAATACAAACTATATACATGCAGTTGGAGAAACACGGACCCCAGGACACACCAGAGGTGGAATCAGTTGCCTAGAAGGAGTAAGCATCCCATGTCGACCGGTCACACCCGCCGTGAGCCCTATATCTTGATCAGGTTAATGGAGTTATCCGTAGTCAAAATCAGTATGTCAAGAACAGTCTAACAATCGGTATAAAACTTGACCCAATGAGAGGTTGTATTGGCAAACTAGATCGTTATAAGGACCATAGAATTTGCG
Organism: Ostrea edulis; assembly: GCF_947568905.1. Classification (NCBI taxonomy): domain Eukaryota; kingdom Metazoa; phylum Mollusca; class Bivalvia; order Ostreida; family Ostreidae; genus Ostrea; species Ostrea edulis. Next base: position 70,655,586 of record NC_079167.1, read on the forward strand.
AAAATATATAAAAGATGTAATACCTGTCATACGTTTTGCCGGTTTGTATCTGACTATGGAACTGGTGGCAGATTCATCTATCTGAGTGTATTCCATCTACATTGTTAATGATTCACCGCTATAGAATTTTGAAATTGACAATTCATACAAATATCTGTTTTATAGAGAATACGTTTTTTAATTAAATACGTGCTCCCTCTGTTTGTATGTCCGGGTTTGTGTTTCGGCGTCTGAAATACTAAATCATCACTATATTGTTTAAATGCAAGGTGAAGATAACGAACAGTGATCAATCTCATAACTCATACAGGCAATACAAAATAGATAGTTGGGCAAACACGGACCCCTGGACACACCAGAGGTGGGATCAGGTGCCTAGGAGGAGTAAGCATCCCCTTTTGACCAGTCACACCCGCCGTGAGCCCCATATCCTGATCAGGTAAACGGAGTTATCCGCAGTCAAATCCAGTGTGCCAAGAACGGCTTAACAATCGGTATGAAACACGTCAGACAGCATTTGACCCAATGCGAGGTTGTATTGACGAACTAGATCGTTATAACGATAATAGAATTTGCGAAAAGCTGACTTCAATCGAGACTGTTGAAATCCCTGTACCATCAACTTGTTTGTCAGTAGCTTACCTCGATTTAAAAACTGACTATACCCAGAACAAGTTCTTGCATACATTTCACCTGAATGGTCAACCAAATTTGTATACCTTGGTGTTTTATTCAACTTCAATGGTAACTACAATTGTACGCAAAACAATTAGAATGCCAAGGTATTCTCATTAAAATAAAACGTTAAAAATATATGCCATAAATAAAAGCAATATTGACACTTATTATACATATGTAGCAAATGTTTTGAATTATGATTGTGAAGCATGGGGCAGTCATAATGTCAGAGATGTAAAATATATACTGAGTTGATAAATTCTGCCTCGGTGTAATTTAAAATTGGGAGACTACCTATGAAAATCATTCGATATTTTAGAATGTTCACATTTTGGTTTTACATAGTGAAAATTGTAATATTAGAAAATGTTATCATGCGTTAAATTACAACTGTGATAAAATGAAAACTTGCAGGAAAATGTGATACATTTAGTGTGATGACGAGAATACTACTTTTAAAAATGTAAAACTTGTACGGGATCGATTTTGATGCACCAGATGCGCATTTCGACAAATAATGTCTCTTGAGTGATGGTCAAGCCAAAATTCTGGAAATTCGAAATAACAATAAACTTCTAAGAGCTAAAAGGAAAACTAGAGTACCAAAAACTGGAGCCAAATTCGTTCAAGGATAGAGCTATGCATGAGGGAGATAATCCTTAATTTTGAAATGAATTTCTAAATTCTATCGCAGCAATTAAATATACATCCGGATTTTCAAGCTAGTAACGAAGTACTTAGCTACTGGGCTGTAGAGACCCTCGGGGACTAAAACGTGATGCTAATTATAAAACAGAGGTTGACCAACATATTTGTTAAACGTTTAATTGAGAAAATTGTTTTTCAGAGTGTAGTTTTACAAACATGTTCGCACATCAGTTAAGGAAATTAGCTCCTGAAATTTCGTGTACAAATGCGCAGGATGCTAGAACTAAGTATTTACTGGTTCAATACTGATCCTATTGGTGCAAACATATTACATATTTATTGCTGAACCCTATCCAATTGAAAACTTGTGTGTCAATTCAAAGTTTGAAAGGGTTTGATAGGGACTATATTTTGTGGCGGAAGGATTCACTAATCACAAAGTTCTAATTCTGCATATTACAGTTTCTGTTTCATCAAATGTTTTGTCTATTTTTAAACTCCTATACGTGTATTTCAGTTTTATAATTCATGATACAGGTAGTTGAGACTTGGACCTAGTTCAAATGTTGTAATTCATTAACTTGGTTGATATATTTTTCCAAACAGAATGCCGATTCTTCAAAGAGTTTTAATTAATTTACTCGAAAATTTGTATAAAAATTCAGTATTTTCGCCAATAATTCGAAAATTTGATCTCCAACCCCCACTTTTTAAAGTTGCATTTTAAATTGGATAACCAGACCTTGAAAATTATGTTAAATCTTAGAAATTTACATTATTCCTAATATGTCCTTTTAAACTCTCAATTTTGATATCATGAAGTTTTTCGTATATCAAGTGCAAAAAGGTCATTATTTATTTTCTTTACTAGTATTAATTTCTTTTTTCATCTGTAGTGTTAGAGGACATGATTATGTATCTATTTTATGTAAGGTGAAGATAACGAACAGTGATCAATCTCATAACTCCTACAAGCAATACAAAATAGATAATTGGGCAAACACGGACCCCTGGACACACCAGAGGCGGGATCAGGTGCCTAGGAGGAGTAAGCATCCCCTGTTGACCGGTCACACCCGCCGTGAGCCCCATATCCTGATCAGGTAAACGGAGTTATCCGCAGTCAAAATCAGTGTGTCAAGAACGGCTTAACAATCGGTATGAAACACGTCAGACAGCATTTGACCCAATGCGAGGTTGTATTGACGAACTAGATCGTTATAACGACCATAGAATTTGCGAAAAGCTGACTTCAATCGAGACTGTTGAAATCCCTGTACCATCAACTTGTTTGTCAGTAGCTTACCTCGATTTAAAAACAGACTATACCCAGAACAAGCTCTTGCATATCGAATCAGTTGAGATATATAAACACCAAATGCAGGTGATAATGGAATATTGCTACATAAATGTGGGAAGTTGACGATGGAGAAGCTGAAATCATCCCGTTTGTCATACAGTTGAGTTGTTAGTATGCCGTTAATGTCTACTTTCAATAAAATATCTAAGTATGAAGCAGAAGTGGACGACTCTGTGGTGTCCTTTATTTCGAGCTCACAGGGATATATCAAATCGACATATGAATGAAAGCTATCATTGTTAATAGACAAAACGTCATCGATGTAATGATTGATTTGTGTTGCATATGTTGTGTTGACACTTACAGAAAAATCAAGTTAATTGAATAAATTCTAAGTGCAAAATGGTCATATTTAGAACATTAAAGCTCAATAACAAGCATTGCAACCCCAGTTTTTCTTTTTAATTTCCTAATTCTCCTTCAATGTAGAAATCAAAAATACACTTCCAAAAAAATTGACATTACTCCAAATGTCAGGTGCGAACATATTTAAGGCTATCCGAGAAAAATCACAGTGCTGTTATAAATGTACCTATGTGCACTTCGCACCATATGACGTCACAATGAAAAAGTACGTCACAGCGTACATGTTCTGATAGTTGTATCGCGGGAAAAGTGTCATAATATTTTGTCGTTATTTACTACCGTCATTAAGTGATAAGCTGTATACGTAAAAACATTTCTTGTCAAATGATTATATCATTCCTTTATGATATCAAATAATTCTCCATTTTTAGTATGCACGACGGTGATATTCATATTATATTGTGACCTTGAAATCGCCCCTAATCTAAATGACTGATGCGTTTAAAAATTCCCTCATGTACATTAATATTCTTATACCACAGAAACAGTGACAAAGTTCAGGTTCATCTACTATAAAGAAACAAATATGAATTTTTCTAAAATTTAATCTGGATATGTTTATGCGTTTGAAAAGTGCAGGGAAAAATTTCTGCCTTGTATATTGACGGTGTGATATGTATAGGAATGTGGACAACTCTGGTAATTCGCTGATGACTGTTGATATGTTGTTAAATTATAGCATGTTTAGTTTGGGTATGTATTTGTTCCAAACACTTTTCATGTTAAGGATTTTTATTTCTTTCTGAGTATATCAATAAATGTTCAGCTGGTTACCCGCATGAACCTGAACTTTTGTTCACAAGTAGGACCTCTTGCTGTTTTCCAAATATAAAGTGTTATGTGATATTCAACTGTGTCACGGGAAATTACCATGAGGTGAATTTACGGTAGCTCAGTCACAGTCAACATATCGGTAGTGTCGTTTCGGTGTTTAACCGTAACAAGTGTAATGATACCTGTGAATCTGAGGTGCAATTTCGCCCCATGATTATTGTGCATTTTACTATGGAAGCCCTTAACCTGGTTGCCTTATTGATCACTTTTCTTTACAATATCAATATTACCTTTGCAAAACTATACCTAATATCTACAAAAGGCATATTAGTCAAATTAGATTTATCATTTTCTCACAATCTTGAAAATGAAACAAGCCGCCATGATAATATACTAGAATATATAGTATGTACATTCTGTAAACAAAATGACTTAGAGGATGAATACCACTTTGTATTAATTTGTCCTCATTACGAGGAACTTCGTCATAGATATATCAAAAAGTATTATTGGCAAAAGGAATGTGTTTTCAAATGTGTACAATTGTTAAGTGATCATGAACTTTGTTATTTAGGTAAATATGTCTTGCACTTAATTTTCGAGAAAACATTCTTGTTATGAACTATTCTCCATAGAAATACTTAGATATAGTATATACAATATTATGTTAAAGAGCTAAAGCCACGAAGGGTCAAAATCGGCCCATTCTTTGAATTTAATGAAATTGTTAAAATTTAATCTTATGACAACGTACTTCATGAAAAAATAAAATATAGCATGATATTGCTTCCTTTGATGGCAAGGGTTACTTGGAAAGTTGCCTTTGTATAACCTTGTGTCGGCAGACAAGATATAACGCCATTAAAACATAAAAATATGTAAAAAGTTTTAATATTAATTGACATTGAATAGGAAAAATTCGGGTTTTTTCAATATAGGAAACCATAAAGCGGCGCAGTGTAAAAAAAATCGATTTAATATAATCGAAACGAAATTACAATCGCTGAAGAAGAAAAAAAAATTAAAAATTAAAAAAAAAAAAAAAACTTTTGTTCATTTTATTTCTGACAGTATATTTTCATAGAGGAATTTTGTTTAGATATTCATTTATATACCATGAATTTTTTTATCATTATGACGGAATATTTAAATGAATTATGATATATCGTGCGATCTACGACGTTTCAGTGTTGGACAGTAGTTGTCGTCAGCTCCTTCTTCCGATTAAGAGTTTGTAGATTTTCTGTCCGAAGCATAGTATTTGTATCGAAAATGCATTGTACAACGTGTCATGTTCATGTTTGACAAAGACAAAAAAGTGTTTTTGTAGAAAGCACTTCTTTCAACTTAATTTATCAATAGTTTATGGTTTACGCGGTTTATAATATCGTTCAGCAGCTGTCTTTACATTGCACGCATTTCTACACATCTTTGTAATTACTTATAATTAAGCTCACCGTTTAACACTATATTGGATATACATATTGAAATGTACAGCTTAATTTACTTATACTGTGTATTAACAAGGGGCGGGTACAAAGGAGATGTCACGGGTAAAAGGAGGGGGGGGTGAATTTTTCTTTAAAATGTTTATCTAAATGGAGGTGGGGTGGAACCCCTGTAAATCTACCATTGCTTTTGAATTCATCAATCAAAACCAACTAACCAATTTTATACACACACACAAACATTATTTTATTTTTCGTAATATACATACTGCAAGATTATTTGGCATGGTAATCAAGAATGATATTTTTTCATACGCCTGAGTAAAATAAAACCAAAGAAAATCAAACAAAGTTTGAAAAATAAAATCTAATATAATTATTAGGGTGTCTGAAGATTTGTTTTAATTGTTTTCTCATATTCAAAGTCAGTAACTCAAAGATACATTTCGAGTGTAAGATTTGATCACTTGACCAACCTCATATCATATCCCAATAACATTAAAAAATGATATCTTATTTTTAAATAACTTCAATTCAAGTGATATACATTTACAGTTACTCTTATATGTTGAAAAAAAAATACGCTCATTATAGGATTTCAACATAGGACCCTATGCTTACAGAAAAAGTATGTTATTCCACTGCACCACCGTGACTTGTTGTCTGTTGTGGATAAATTATATGTCATTGCTCGTGAAGCTGCTAGGTATATATTATATATAATATGTGTGCAACATTCAACAAGACATTTTTGTATCATAGACATTACATTGTACAGAGCTGTAAGCAAGTATTTTGACATTGTATACGAACATACATTAATTTCATATCTACGTGTATATTTATCAGCACGGCTGAGTTATAAATAGGATCGTCTTGTAACTTCAATCGTCTGCGAAGTACTATATATGCAGCATATCTTTATGTACACTAACTCGTTATGTTCTATATTTGGGGATGGGTATTCAACATGGGAAAAACACGATACTGTACTTTCCTCATGACATCAAAATATAAATTATTCGATGGTCATAAAACTAGCCCATGTACTGTACACGGCATGTTGACACCCAGTCCCGGCCATATGTTTACATGGATCGGCGCGGCGATCTGTCAAAACAGTGGCAGATCTGCACATACTTTTATATTTTACTCATGTTAACTAATCATGCTATTTATTCCGTTTTTAAAAGTCACATTTACGGAATAAATGCCACCGTAAAGTCCGCAGATCGAATAACATGATTATGCATGTTTTTAGGAAACAAAATGTAATCACTTAGATCTACCTAATAACTGAAATTCTGGAAGAAAAACGTTTCTCGTGGGTTGTTTGGAAAAATTCGTGCCACTGAATCCGGCCCGTATACAATTTTGATTTCATAAATTGTTTACATAACAACATTACTTAATTTTCTATATGAAAGACGAAGATAGCGAACAGTGATCAATCTCATGACTCCTACAGTTAGAAATACAAATAGGTAGTTGGGCAAACACGGTCCCCTGTACACAACATAGGTGGGATTAGGTGCATAGGAGGAGTAAGCATCTCCTGTCGACCGGTCACACTCGCCTTGAGGAAGATTACAAACCACGAAAATTTTAATACAGAAAAATATTATGTATTTAGACAACTCATTGTCCAGATATCCTCATGGTTTACATTCTCGCTCATAGTAAAAAAAACTCAATACAAATGCTTGAAAAAATGGACCAAAAAAATCTTGTTACAGCAAGATAGGATAAAAATAGAAGATTTGATCCATTAATTGTAATTTTTACACATGTGTAATTTTCAAGAAAAATGGGGGCCAGTTTTTGTAGCTTGTGATATCTAGTCCTTTATCGGTTATATTAATCGACTTATCTCCCTTTGATTGTATTGCGCCTCCATATTTACGGAATTTATGTGACAGTTAAACATCAATTCATCGGCGAAATAAAAATGATATGAGACGATAATTGGTGTCAAGTCTTTCAATTATTTTATTTACATATTCAACATTTGAGATAAATTGGACCTACATGTATCTTTAAACCAAAGGTATACAATGTTGTTGATTATTATCATAACATGTTTTCGACGATGATCATCCGAAATCTATATTTCATTCCTCGATCATAGATGTACATAAAACTTTTCAAAATAATTGGGATATGTGCTTTGAAATCCTATGTAAGAATTTATCATTTTATAATGTTTTATAAGAACACGTCTATTTTTAATATGAGAAACTATCATTATTCGATGCATAAATTATGTTTGTGAAAGACCTAAAACAAGAAATTTACGTATGGCCACTTTCATCGAACAAATAAATCCAACATTTCTTTGTGCAGTTTTCATTTCTTTACCCATGTCAGAATTTTTAATTTGTTCGTTTAATGTGGCCAAACTGAAATTTTGAATTAAAGTTCCTAAATTTGTCATTTTTAGAGAAAAATGTGCAAACGTCACGTGTTATGACATGTACGGCACAGTTATGACGTCACAGAATTAACATTTTGATATGAATACATTTACTACGATGTATATTGACAATATTTAGTGCAATATTTGTTTGTTAAGTTTCAGATAATTTTTCATAAAAGTACAGGCCGATTTTGACCCTTCGTGGCTTTAGCTCTTTGTACACCGACATACAGTGCTATTTCGATGTAATTATATATAGATGTAACATTAGAATGTGATAAGATGTATTCGTTAAGCCATAAAGAGATTATAAATACACATTGTGCAATTTGATCGAGGAATAGATACTTTAGAGAAAATAGCTATAACATCTTGAAGAAAAAATTGTATTCTACTCCATTTTCAGGATCGTATTTTTATTGGTGGAAATATAAACGTAGAAATCGGCCTAATAAAACTGTAAAAGGTCAACAAAGATCTTTAAAATCCCCAGAGAGTTGGACATCCTGTTGTTTTAAACGATATAATCAATGTCGACACTGCTGCATGTACATTTGCCGCGAATGATTACCTTTCGACAAAATCTTAAAATATATACGCTTATTCTGACTAGCTTTCAAATGTCTGTACTCCATTTATTTGGAATTTTACAAATAGTAAAAAACCATCTTACCTCAGCTATTTCTATTTCTCGCACATCTCCCGCTTCAAAGTGATGAAACATGCGATGCAGACCTCCGTAGCTTAAGGACGACAGACCCAAAGACGCACATATGACGTGAATCAAACTGATCTATGATATGTATGTACAAGAAAATAAAAGAAAAAAATGTTATCAAAACTTTACTTCAAAATACAGTTTATATTGTTGTTGTACACCATTCAATAAAACGACAAGAGAATATCCCTAAAACACGTATCAAATTATTAATGAACAACTTCGAATAACATTGATTTATTTTAGCACAGTTATTGTAAATCCACCGTAACTCTTACAAATTCCATTTTGTTTCTAAGAGATTCATCTGAAAGATGTTATAAATGAAGGATGACAAAGTACATGTTATATGCTATCTTGAAACTGTTCGATAAAACGTGCATATGACATCTCACAGATCCGTCATCTCATGGTGCAATGAGGTCTTTATCGGGATTATTAAATTTGTTGCAGTTCATATATCAAATATATTGACACCACCCCTGGGATAGTATACAATGATTTAATACTTATATATAATTGATAAACTTTTTCCAAATCCATATGATTATTTAGCGTAACAGAAAAGCATAAAACCACAAGTAAAGCACTTATCTGTATTTTCAATAATGATTTTGTTTGAAAATTGGTCATATTGTTCTTTAACATCCCCCTCTACGAAAACTCTAGCCTGATGACCTATATATATTATGACCAATTTATATTTTCTTATAATTCTTAATTTATGCTTCAATTTTGATTAAAAATATATTTTAGAATGTTTTTCTATTTTTAACTCTAACTTATATATATTGTACAGGGGAATTTCTCCATTATTTCCTTTGCATTACGAATCTTTCATAGCCTACTTACAACCCTTCCCTCCTCCCAGAAATTCAAAGTTGATGACCATATGTTTTTTCTTTCTTTGGTTTTACTCATTAATGCATACTTTACCTGATATCAAAATTTTCTGTTGTAGAAACAAATTAAGTCCGTCGCCCTTAAATATTACATTCCCCGGGAAAATTCACAGTTTTGCAGAAAAAGAACTTCAGAGTACTTCACGCTTGTGACGTCAACATAAACATCTCTTTAGTTGTGTCACGAGAAATACATCATAACTGCTATTCATCACCGCTACATATGGAGTTAAAAGCTGTTGTAAATTTGCTCGTCAAACATCGCTTGAAATTGCTTTCTTGATGTTGTGTATAACTCCATTTTTATCTTCAATATTTGCGACGGTAATATGATACTACACCATGACAATGGAATCGTTCAGAATATGCATGGAAAATAACAAGAAGAAAATGTTTTTATAAGTGCAAAATTGTTCAAAGACATATTTTTAGAACTTTAAAGAATCCGGGTGACTGTTATATATCAGTAGATTCTGTGAAGGTTGATCTTGCTGGAAAAAGTTGACTGCGTGTCATACTTCATACATAAAACAAACGTCATCAGCATACCTGTATTTTTACCCGAAATTCGAAAGCATATTGTACACTACGTAGATACGGTCAAATAAATAGCAAGAAATAATTTCATAAGATTTTGAAATTCTAATTTGCTTTTAACATCTTTTGATTCTCGCTTCAAAGCGTATTCTTCGAATGTGCGGAAATTAGATAATTATATATCCATTGTATTTACCTGTGCAGTTTTTGCCTGTATGACCGGTTTCACATTGCAGACATATACCGTTGTTGATTTCACATATATCACAGTGCTGAGGACAATGAAGTTGACATATTTCCCCAAATCTGGATTTTCGACACACAGTGCAATTCTGATTTATAACGTCACACTCCGTGCACGAAGACGAACAGATTTCACATAGAGATGAACACTTCTCTGTAATAGATGTACAATGAGAAATACCTAGAACCAAAAATCATAACATATACAGCTAAATTAACACTTTACGATTGATATACTGTATCTATAATGTATGTGTAACTGACCTGTAATTTGACATTTACTGCCTCTATACCCATCCTGACATTGACATGTACCACCCAACTCATCACATGACCCAGGTACACATCCAGGAGAGCATTCATGTTCACACCAGACACCATAGTGTGACCCGTCACAAGATTGACAGGTGCTCTCTGGAGTACACTTTGTACAAGGAATCCCCAGAGTGTTTACTTCACAAACTAAAATCATTCAGATAACCTGAATTACGGACACATTAAAGCTGACATGAATTAATAAATACGTACACCTTTCTCATCTTATCCGCCATATTTCTTTCAGGTAGCCTAATTTACTCTACCCGTATATACCCCAAATGTGATTGTCACACCTGAGTGATTTTTCTAGGTGGACTCGACCAGTGCACATTTCCGATAGTAATATATAGGGAATGAGAAACAAATAAAATAACATTTTAAAACATTATGCTTTGCTCAAAATTACAAAATATTGAAATATTGATTGTATACTAATGCAACATTCTGGAAGTTTAGATAAGTTAGACAAAAATGCAAAAAAAAAAAAAAAGGGGAAAAAAGCCTTTCTTCCATACTTGTAAGTGCATGCAAGTATTTGCATTTTCTAATAAAATAAATGCGGATAAATCATTTGTCAATTACATACTGACAGAATGGAATAGACAAAGAGCATAAAATATGTTATTTATATCAATTCTTGCAAAATAAAGGTGCATGCCATATGCATAGTATGCAATGCACAAGGTATAATCGCCAAAAAAAGTATCAAATACGGGCGTCTATTCAACAGGTATCGGAGATGTGCACTTACCGAAAATATTAGATTCTCTTTATTCTGATAAATCCACGAAGCAAAATGATAAACTCCATTTGTATCTCGTTAGAACTTTATAACACGTTCTCATTCCATTATACAGACTGCGACACACTCCACCCGTGCCAAACAGTGCGTCTTCAATCAGGGGAGATGTCAGAGTCGAAAATTTGTCCTGTATTGAATGCTTGTCTGGTCGAGGTTTTGCAGTTTATAGAAATCAGGAATCTAATATCTGGTTGGATATATTGCGTGCACAATTCAAAATTTCTCGATGATCATATACAAACTTGGATATACAAATAAGGGAATAATGATCGAAAATATACATCTGTGTGCAAATGCGTGTATTACATTTACATTGCAATCCATAATAAACAGTTCATTACACAAAGACACATATGAAAGGAAATTTATAAACGAAAATATAGTTTTGTTGTCTCTTTTGGAACCACATAATTATTTACGGTCTCTGTATGTCCATATTCATTGAGAGAGAGAGAGAGAGAGAGAGAGAGAGAGAGAGAAAGAGAGAGAGAGAGAGAGAGAGAGAGAGACCGTCCTACTTCGATTTATAATATATCATTTCACAGAAGGAAAGAAAATTGATCACTTATATAAATGTAAGCTTTCAAGCATTAAAAATTTCCACCTATTTAAAACTTTGTGATTGACAATATATTGGAAACTTACAGGAGTTGATGCTTATAATTGAATTCATTACAAATTAAAAAAAAAATTAGTTTGAACTGTATGTTAGAATAACGGGGGAAAAGTAAATTGTCAAAAAAAGTGGGGAAAGCAGACCAGCCTTCCTGCCCACCCCAACCCCCTGTTTTTGTGCCTGAAACAACATATCAATTCGTGTTGAAAGAAAGGCGCATATCTACATTTCATTAAATTCCAAAGGAGCTCGAATTTATGTGTTCCCCTATTAATTATTTTGTATGCAAGATTCGTTTCCAAATTTAGAATCATGCTTTCAGTCAGAGCAGAAATGAATTCATGTTGAAGTATATCTAGTTTGAATGCAAATGTTGGGTTCCTTCTTTTAATTTCATCAGACTCATTAGAAACCCCTCTCCCAAACTATGCAGCTTTGTTTTTATTGATATCTAAATCGGTATAAATGAATCCGGATATAAATTATATAACGTTTTTTCGTGATCATATAGATATTGATACTGATAGTGAAAAAAGAAAATGTTTATACTCTTGCCTTCTGCATATCCTACTAATGCATTACAGTATATTGACATTGTATCATATCAAATAAAAGCTCAACACGAATTCTACTGATTTATGCATACTAACATCTTATCGAATACATTTGAATTTTAAATTTCTACGTACAGCGGTATGGCCATTGCGCCAGATCTACGAAATGAAAATATTTATGAATAAATTACACTCAAGCCTCAAAGTAATCATTATGGCATGTTACAGAAACGTTAAAACACACAAATGCTATAGTCCTGCAATGCATGCATGCGATTTTTCTGAATACATGTATTTATGAATGAAGTTCCTACGCTTGAAAATATCTTGGTCTTTATGCATTTTGTTTTGTGATTTTGGTTTACCATTCCTTACACTGTGTAAATGAAGGAAAACTTGGTAAAGGGTGCAATTCTACATGCACCATACAATTAGTATACATGCATGTGTTGCAAAACAAAATGTACATGTAATAACCAGACATGTATCGTCATTTTTCATGAGGGGGGGGGGGGTACAACAGGGGGGAAAATGGAAAATTGGATTCTTCAAAATTTCTTGCCATTTAAAATAATAATTTAAAAAAAATGAACGAAAACAGCAATAAAATAAAACAATTCACCCAAACAAACCAAGATGTTTTGTCCGATGTTTAAAGTCCTAATGTTGGGTGAAGGGTTAAAGAGTTTTTTACTTTGACTATCTCAATAATTTCCCCCCTACACTTCATTTTCTTCAGTCGTTGGGGGTCGGATGGGGTGGTTAGAGTCCTCTACTATGAGTGCCTCATATCTTCATTTTCTTAATTGGTGGTGGTGTGTGTCTTCTACTATTATATCAGAACTTTCAAGCTGGGGTAAGTGGGGGAAGGGTTGTCACTCAATGTATCTTTTATTTGCATTACAAACTAACAAAAAATGGATATTGTTATTAAAGGTGGGTGACAGACACTCTTGTCCTCCCCCCTTGATGTTTGATAACGACACATAATGTGATAAACTCGATTATTACATTTTGCATTAGTACGATTTGCGTCGAGTTCGACGCAGAATGTAATAACGCAAAATGGGATAGATATATAAGATCTATTGAGCGCCAAATTAGCATAAAATGAAGTAATTGAAAATAACATTATTTAAAAATATGTTTAATTTTTAATTAATGCGTGCTTTAATTAAATGAATCAAATAAATCTGTATTATCAATTAATGAGAGCAATATTGAGTTACTAGTACTGTTCTCTTTTTATTGAATTAACGATATCATTTGTCTTAATAAGAGCACGATTATTACAAGATCATCGGTTCTCTCTCTCTCTCTCTCTCTCTCTCTCTCTCTCTCTCTCTCTCTCGTCGTTATATATATATATATATATATATATATATATATATATATATCTCATCCCATACACTCGTACAGTGTTGTATATGCAAATTTATGTACCTAAATGATCTCCTGATTTATAAGTCTGCAATACTCTGACCAGTAAATCATATGGTATAAGGAGATTCATGCACAATACAGGGTAAATATTATACTCTGATACTTCCCCTGATTGAAGATAGCTGATCAGCACGGGCTATGTGTGTCGCAGTCTGTACAATGGACAATGTTGTTTACTGTTGGAATGCAAATGGAGTTTATCGTTTTGTTTCATGGATTATGCAAATAAAGGGAGTTTTACTACTACTTAGAGTATTTTCGACAAGTTTACACGTACATCTGCGGTCCTTTACAGATATTACGAGTAGGCCCAGGTAAATAGTCGTCCGCATTCGATGCGTTTTCATGGCGAGCATACATGCCATTTTTATAAGTACAGTAGTATTTATGTCTTTGCCTTTTACTTGAAGTAATTGTAAATGGTATAGATTGTATACTCTTTGCTTATTCCATTTTATCAATAGATAAAAGATGAAATATTTCTCCGCATTTTTGTATAGTTTTGACATATTTACTGCAAATGCACGCACGTTCACGTAAAGTAAAGGCATTCTATATATATTTATCCAAATATATATATTTAGAATGATTTACTACTGTATGATATGTTTATTATAATTTTGAGCACTGCGTGGTGTTCCAAAACGTGATTTCATTTCTTGATGTCCTATAAATTAGTATCGGAGATGTACGTGTTACCTGTCGAAGCTACCCGCACAGGTAAATCGAAGACACTGATGTGAAGTGAAGCGTAGCAAAGCTCGTCCCCTTATATACCATGCGAACCCCGATACATATAACAATAGAAATTCCAACTAATATGGCGGATTAGCAGAGAAATATGGCGGACATATAGAATTATACTATATTTATTAATTCATGTCAGCTTTAAAGACAGTGAAATACATTGTATTGTATTGTACAAGTATTGAAGGTATTCATATATAATTTATCATACATTCATCAACTGATGGACAAACAAACCCTGTAAATGACATTTTTACTGTGTTGTTGTGTTGATGGTACTTATAATTTCTGTGGATATGAGAAACGCTGATACTTACTGTGGATTGTACTGTTTGTTCTGATAGTCACCGATAAGAGCTGAGGAAATTACTGTCGTTACACTTTTTTCATGATATGCATATTGTTTAACAGCTTTTTGAGAAAATTACAATACCAAACGCTAATAGGATCATATGGGGCCCCGGATTTTGTAATACATATTTTCATTTTATCATACGTCCTTAATTTCTTGATCAAAATATTCGTGAATTCACTTCTTTAAAATATTAAGAGATTCATGTTCTTAATTCATTGAAATTGAATTAGTATTAAGCAAATAAAAAGCATATTTATGTACATGTATATTGTAATATAGATATCTTCTATCGATATCTATGGTATAACACGTTTGAATAATATATTATATGATACTTTATTTTTGATCACGCATACATATTGAACGATATTGGACCGTTATTCTCATCACCTACATAATGCGCAAAGTGTACATGGTTGCAATTGTGCATGTATTAAAGAACTGGAAATGTGTGTGTAAAAGAGAAAAAAAAAAAACCCCAAAACATTACAATATTTTACAGATCCTACTGATAGATGAAGAATTGACACAGATCTACTCATAGTAACTACATTTAATTTACAGATTATTGATTGGTTGATTTAGTATTGTTTAACATCCCTCTGGAGAATATTTCACTCATATGGAGACGTCTTTAGTTTACAGAAACGTGAAGAACAAATTACCTGATATCAGATGCAAAAATGAAATATCGATAAGTTTAATTATAGTCCAATGTCAGGGAGAAATTTCTAAATATGCTTGAAGTATTTTTGAAAATTATATTCATATCATATTGTTGTTATTCAGGAAAATTTATTTTCTCATACTCCTTGTGTTATATCTACATGCATATATATACCACCGATCCAATTTCACAGCTTTGTTAACTTTTAATACCCTAAATAGCTGACCCTATCTATTTCCATTGTGACAAAAGACACTCGGAATTGATTTGGAATATACATGTTTTACATTATGTATTTAGAACATTGTATCCAGGTTATGCCAATAAATAAATTTTGATGAAAAACTATAGGATAATGAGGCATGGCCAAATTGCAGATTGGCATTTATTTTTGTTATATAATGTCAATCTCTAAGTACATAAATCTTAATTATTACTTAATTAATATTAATAATGTGAAAGTGTTCAATTAATAGTTAATACATTTATAAAACAGTTTAATAGTTTGTATTGTATTTACTTATATTACTATATCTTATCGATCAATTCCATTTTGTCAATTTTCATGGGAAACGTTCTATTTACGAAAGCAGTCCTCAAACACCACAACTACTGGAAAGAGAGAGAAAGAGAGAGAAAAGAGAGAGAGAGAGAGAGAGAGAGAGAGAGAGAGAGAGAGAGAGTCTAGTAATTATTTAGAGTTCCTATTACAACATTCATAAGTGTGCCTTGTATTTGTTGTATATTCAATTACACCAGTCGGAATGATCTAACGTAAGTATTCGGTAAAAATAAATAACAATCAAAAATCAAGAAATAAATCCAGTACGTCTCTCAATTGTTTTCCTAAAATAAAAATAAAATTTGAAGAATTTCTATATAAAGAAATTCAAGAAGCATAATCAAGTAACCAAATTCAAAGCTGGATTATCTCATGCACATTTTTGTGATTGATATTGTTGTAGTTGTCTCGATAGGATGACAAACAATATGCACATAAAGAAAAAATGTTTGAAAAACTGTTTGTTTTAAAACTCCAAACTACAGACAAAATTAAATACCAGCATTTCCAAAACAGATGTTGTCAGTACCAACAGTATCAGTGATCATCAGAACCTATCAGGACTAACAGCACATTAATAGTAAATATCAACAAAGAATGACAGTCTCAGTACGTTTTCAATCGAGTAGTGTATGCACTGCATTAAACTGTTTTAAGGTGTTCAAATACCCAAACTAAACACTCACTGAAAATATTAAAGACCCCAAATAACGATCCCATTGAAGGAATTCGTACAACCACAGAATAATTAAAATCCCCAATTTGTACTTTCATACAAGCCAACATATAAATGTCGAATGATGTAAATGTATTGCTAAAATACAATTTGATTCAATAGAAAATAAATTATCTCCTACAACTATACCTTTGAGTTTGAAATCGCATACTTTCAACGATCCATAACTTGTCTGATTGATAATGATCACATCTCCATACAAGTGTCGATTACAATTGTCAGTTTGTTCGTAAATTAGAGACGTAAAAGGTAGTCGTTCATCTGAACAGACGTGTTGAGAGGAATATACACTGGACTTATTCTGTACTTGTATTGTATAATTGCCTAAAAAAAAATGTTTATGATTGAAACCACTAATTGAATCAGTTGATTAATCACTGAAACAAACACATTACTGACATATTACTGACCTCCATATAGCTTAAAGCTAACACCAACTACAGTTAGGGATTGGTTGAATTGAATTTTCCAATATTCTCCTTCACCTTTCTCCGTTACAGCACAAGATGTCATGTCGCTGTCTACAGCCTTGTTGGCTTCGTTTTGGGGGGTAAAACCGGAGCTTTGTGAGGCAATATATCCCACAAACGAACGAACACCTAAACGTTTGAATTTTGAAGTTCGTTAATATTTTGTGCAAAAACATATGCTAAAAAATTAATTTCAAATTTCAATATATAATCTGCACAAACCTTCTGGAGCACAACAGACTAACACGACAATCAGCATATCCATCTTTGTTATTTAACAAGTACATTCCATTCAGCTATATCAGATAATAAATTTCTCTCTTGTATATAAGTGTGTACATTTTCACCACTTAAACCAGGAAAAGAGTGATGTTTGTATTAGAATATACATGTATGTAAACAAGATCAACACTTTATTTGGAATAACAAAATAAGGAAATGATTGGTGACTGTATCAATTTGTTGACTACGTAACATATCAACCATCGACTACATTATGAATATACTTGTACTAATGACAATCGTAATGTATTCATTGTATTGCATTTTCTACAAACGATATTCTAAGATACTAGCATGTACGATACATAAATGCAGGTATACTGTTTAGAACTTCATGATTTCAGTAATGTTTTTCACTTCATACTGCAAGCTTTTCTTCTTTCAATTACATAGTCCATCTGGATAGTCATTACTGATGATGTCAATATAGCTGAAAATGGTGACCTGAAGTCATTTATTCTAAAAGGTTCGAAATTCAAAAGAGCCTTGATCTTTAAATGAAGCCCAGAGTGATATTGTGACTCTACATAAAACAGCCCTTACAAGCAGAGGCGCATTGCAGGATCCAGTAAATATTCTATTGAGAAAATATAAACTGCCGTGAAGTATGTACATGTATTGTGCCTCGATCACTATCGTTGTCAGGAATATACAACTGAAAGGTGAAGATAACGAACAGTGACCAATCTCATAACAATAGATAGTTGGGCAAACACGGATCCATGGATACACCAGAGGTGGGGTCAGATGCCTAGAAGGAGTAAACATCTCCTGTCGACCGGTCACACCCGCCGTGAGCCCAATATCCTGATCAGGTAAACGGAGTTATTTGTAGACAAAATCAGTATCAGTACTCTTTATTTTGTATTCCTTATATGAGTTAAGAGATTGATCACTGTTCCTTCTCTTCAGCTTTCATTTAGGTACGAATATCTTGTTGATGGTTCAATTTGAATTTTTTTCAAGACATGGGAGAAAAGGGATGTCAAAAAATGAGAAGAAAAGGATCGATCGGAAATGTGAGTGAAACTCATACAAATGTTAGCGAGAGTAAAATCTCATCACTCATGAGCACACCGGAATCGGCAGATCGGATATTGTATAAGATACCTGACGAGGACCAAAAATATCTACGCCTATATATACGAAAGTAAACGTTGATGGTAACGATGGAATAGGGCGACAAAATAGTGAAAAACAATAAGAACAAGTATTGAAGAAGCTTAATGTCTTTTGTTTTTTTAACATGAAATTAGTGTGAAGGTCTTCTGAATAGATAGTGACGTAATGAGCATTAAACAACAAGTCAGGGAAGCACATCCGCTTCCTACTTAGATATTCTATTGAACATAGATGAAAGGTGAAGCTAAGGAACAGTGATCAATCTCATAAGTCCCATAAGCAATACAAAATAGAGATTTGGGCAAACACGGACCCCTAAACTCAGAGATCGGATCAGGTGCCTAGGAGGAGTAAGCATCCCCTGTCGACCGGAAACACACGCAATCTAACACTCGAGTTTATGAAAAACGTGATATCTCATAAATTGTCCCATCAATGTGTTCGTCAGTAGCTTGTCGCGATTTAGAAACTGACCATACACAGAACAAGCTCTTGTGTATTGAATCATTTTAGAGATATAAACACCATCTGTAGGTGACAACAGAATATTGCTACATAAATCACGGAAGTTAACAACGGAGAGCTAAAATCATCCCTTTTATCATACAATTGAGGTGTCAGTTTGCTGTTAATGTCTACTTTCAATAAAATATCTAAGTATGAAGCAGAAGTGAACGACTCTGTGGTGTCTTTTATTTTGAGTTCATAGGGATATATCGAATCGACATATGAATGAATGTTATTATTGTTGATAAATAAAACATCGTCGATATATCGAAACGTTAAATTCAAGGCCACAGCAAGATATTTTTCTTCTCACGTAGAAGTTTTTGAATAAATTTTGCTTCACATGAATATAAAAAAAAGGTCAACTAACAAAGGAACACAATTCGTGCCAAAGGGAATTCCAACAAACTTTTGGAAGACCTGAACACGAAAGACCGCGAAGATATTGTCAATGAGGAACTCTAGCATATTTTTTATTTCAACTTCAGAGTACTTGTGCCTGGAATCAGAGTGGTGTTTAAAAAGTAATGTTTTGGATGACTAATCACTAGATATGAATATTTCCGTTTATTTAAGAAGCAACTACATATAAAAAAAGTATAGTCTTTAATTTATTGTGAGTAATGGTTGGTAAAGTGTTGAAAAGTCATACGTTTTTATGTTGGTGATTTGAGAAAAGTTTTGGGATTTCAAGTTTACTAAAAGTTCTTTAAAATTGTTTCTTCTAGCATATGTAGTCACACAGTAAGTTTGAAGTTTCTCCTTCACAGCTGTTTATATTTTCGTGAGGAGCAAAAATAGAGGCTTGGTAGAGGACTTACTGGATCCAGCAATGCATCTTTGTAAGGGTTTTTATGTAGTTTAGAAATGCAGTATAGGTACGGTAACTTATATTCAATCGACTCATTGAGTGGGTTATTAACTGTGTCTAAAACTGAAGCATGGTTTTGAAGAACTTCATCTTTTGAAAGGGCAGTTGGAGTATAAGGACGATTACCAAAAGTTCGTTTAAAATACAGATGTGTTAATGAGTCTTACAAACAAAGACAATATTGTTACAAGCTTTGTCAGCTGGAACCAAAAGATATTCATCATGTAACATATCTAATTCTTTTATCACTTCTGGTTTACTAAACACAGAAGTATAGACGGTATGTACTTTTGTTGTAATATGTATAATGCGGGATTTTAATATTGCTAATATGATGGGACTATGTCCCAATACTCAAAGACGTAAACGCAGTCATGGATATCGTTCCTATAAAAGACCAAATATGAATGGTATCACGTTTGATTCACTTTTACCTTAAGTCAATAGACAATTAGGTCCACATCATATTCGCACAAAACTTTACTCTGTTCCAATGAGAGTTTTACATACGAGTTCGGCGTTATGCAGAAATTAAGACAATAAGTTTAGTCATGTCTCATTTTTTCATCCAAAAATGTATAGTGGAACTGTCTGTAAAATTCAATGACCAATAAATACCTTGTATATTCTATGCAAATTCCAAACGTATTTTACAATAATGAAATTGATAAGGGTCAGGTAATAAAATCCTTTGTTAGCTGATCTGTTTCTATACTCATATGAAGAAGAATTTATTCAAAAACCTCTACATGAGAAGAAAAAAATATCTTGCTGTGGCCTTCAATTCGACATTTAGATCTATCGACGGCGTTTTGTCTATTAACAATAATAACTTTCATTTATATGTCAATTCGATATATCCCTGTGAGCTCGAAATAAAAGACACCACAGAGTCGTCCAAATCTGCTTCCTACTTTGATATTTTATTAAAAGTACACATTAACGGCAAACTGACAACTCTATTTTATGACAAACGAGATGATTTCAACTTCTCCATCGTCAATTTCTCTTATTTATGTAGCAAAATACCATTATCACCTGCATATGGTGTTAATATTTCTCAACTGATTTGATACGCAAGAACTTGTTCTGCGTATGGTCAGTTTTCAAATCGAGGCCAGTTACTGACAAAGAAGTTGATGGTACAGGGGTTTCGATAGTCTCGAATGAAGTAAACATTTCGCAAATTCTATGGTCGTTATAACGATCTAGTTCGTCAATACAATCTATCATTGGATTAAATACTGTCTGGCGTGTTTCATACCGATTCTTAGGCCGTTCTTCGCACACTGATTTTAACTACGGATAATTCCGTTTACCTAATTAAGATATAGGGTTCATGGCGGGTGCGACCGGTCGACAGGGGATGCTTACTCCTCCTAGCCACCTGATCCCACCTGATCCCACTGTGGTGTGTCCAGGGGTCCGTTTTTGCTCAACTATCTATATTGTATTGCTTATAGGAGTTATGAGATTGATCACTGTTCGTTATCTTCACCATTCATGAACACAAATGGTTGACTTCTAGCAGAATGTGTAACTTTGAGTCAACACAATATACACATGTAGACAAACTACGAATATGTAGAAATAGTTTATAATAGCCTAATGAGACAGTCCCAACCATACCAAACACTGATTTGTTCTCAATTACTAGAAATAAATTTAGCATGACCGATTTCTCTCCATGAGATAGAGTAATGTTATGAAATGTGAAAATGATTAACAGTGATCAATCTCATAACTCCCACAAAGAATACAAAAGAAAGAGGTGGGCAAATACGGATCCATGAACATAGAGGTGGCATGAGGTGAAATTTTGAATTGAAATTTATTTTAAGCTTTAACCTGTTTTTTAAAATATGTTGAACGATTCTGAATAAACTTAGATGAAATTTCACATGTAACACCCCCCCCCCCCCTTCAGTGATGTAGATCGTAAATGTCCTCTTAATTAGCTTTCTTATTGTATTAGTATATCTTTCTTTTGCGTAATTTTCTATTTGTGTAGGCTTATTCCTAGTAGGTACACAAAGGCATGAAAGTCGAAGATAACGAACATCTCATACCTCCTATATGCGATACAAAATAGAGAGTTGGGCAAACACGGAACTCTAGATATACCAGAGGTGGGACCAGGTGCTTAGGAGGAGTAAATATTCACCGTCGACCGGTCACCTCGGGCTTGAGCCCTATGACTTGATCAGGTAAACGGAGCAATCCGCAGTCGAAATCAGTGTGCCAAAGAACGGATTAACAATAGAAATAAAGCAAGTCAGCAGCATTTGACCAAATAATAGGTTGTATTGGCAAACTCCACCCAAGTGTAAAAGGGGTACCTGGCTATAGACAGTGAAAGATATTGTTAGAGTGTTAGTGCTCTAGCGCTTGTAATGGCAGCTTGCACTGTATGCTTACTAGGAGGCTGAAAAAGTTGTAGATTGATATAAGGTCTGCCGGGGTAATAATGTACATTGATTATTGTAATGCGCTTTGAGCAGCATACGCTGGAAAAGGCGCTATATAAAACCAATTATTATTATTATTATATCGTTATAACGACCATGGAATTTGCAAAATGCTGACTTTGAACAATACGAAATCCCTGCACCATAAGATTTAAAAACGGATCATATGCATAACCAGTTCTTGTGTATCGAATCAGTTGAGAGATATAAACACCATCTGCAATTTATAATGGAATATCGCTACATAAATATGGGACATTTACGAGTGAGAAGCTGAAATCATCCCGTTTATCATAAAGTTGAGTTGTTAGTTCGCCGTTGATATTTTCTATAAATATCTAAGTATGAAGCTGAAGTGGGCAACTCTGTGGTGTCGCTGATTTCGAGCTCACAGGGATATATCGAATTGACATATGAGTGAAAATTATTATTGTTAATAGATAATACGTCGTCGATATATCTAAATATCACATTAAAGGCCACAGCAAAAGATTGTTTTCTTCTCACGTAGAAGTTTTTAAATAAATTCTGCTTCATAAGAATATAAAAGGAAGTCAGCTAACAAAGGAGCATAATTCGTGTCCATGGGGATTCCAAAATACGGTTGGAAGACCTGATCACCAAAGAATACGGACATATTGTCAAGGAGGAACTGCAGCATATTTTTAATTCAACTTCAGAGTACTTGTGCATGAAATCAGAGTGGTGTTTAACACAGTGGTTTTTTTGCATGATCGATCACTATACATGAATATTTCCGTTGTCCATTTTTTATTGAAGTAACTGTCTACGATATTAAAACGTGTAGTCTTTAACTTATCGAGCGGAATGGCCGTGTATGGTGTTTTGATATTGTTGATTTGACAAATGCTTTGCGATTTCAAGTTCACTAAAGGTTCTTTAGAGTTTTTTTTAAAATCTACGTTTGATTTACACCACTTCCGGCATATATAGTCGCTAATACTGAACTGTTGATTGTGTAGAAATATAACTGAATTTATTTCATAGACACACATTCAAAGAGTGATAATCAATTAATGAATCAAAGAGCTATAACTCTATCTTTGAGATATGACCCAATTTGTTGTTTTCCTGTAGCTTGTTTGTTTCCGCCTTTAATATTGTGGATTTACAAAGCCACCCAATCTCGGTCTCACAGACACAAAACCAATAATGCAATGAGGCGTGCATCAAGTGCAGCTCTTGTCATAGCAGAGACCATTAACAACCATATCATGTCATATCAGGGGAGGATTACATTGCACAAAAGCTAGGTCAGAAGATATGAACAACCTTGTTGACATTCTTGGTACTGTTAAACCATTTGAATGAGTAGAAAATCGAAAAGGGTATAATTTTCTTTCTTTAGAAGAAATCCTTTCTCCACAATTTCTTATGAGTTTCATTTATTGGCAATAATAGCTAGATTAAGAAAGGGCCAAAATGTCGATATTGATTACTATGATAAGTGATATTAGTCATGAATGCAAGGTGAAGATAACGAACAGTGATCAATCTCATAACTCCTACAAGCAATACAAAATAGATAGTTGGGCAAACACGGACCCCTGGACACACCAGAGGTGGGATCAGGTGCCTAGGAGGAGTAAGCATCCCCTGTTGATCGGTCACACCCGCCGTGAGCCCCATATCCTGATCAGGTAAACGGAGTTATCTGCAGTCAAAATCAGTGTGCCAAGAACGGCTTAACAATCGGTATAAAACACGTCAGACAGCATTTGACCCAATGCGAGGTTGTATTGACGAACTAGATCGTTATAACGACCATAGAATTTGCGAAATGCTGACTTCAATCGAAACTGTTGAAATCCCTGTACCATCAACTTGTTTGTCAGTAGCTTACCTCGATTTAAAAACTGACCATACCCAGAACAAGCTCTTGCATATCGAATCAGTTGAGATATATAAACACCCTATGCAGGTAATAATGGAATATTGCTACATAAATGTGGGAAGTTGACGATGGAGAAGCTGAAATCATCCCGTTTGTCATACAGTTGAGTTGTTAGTTTGCCGTTAATGTCTACTTTCAATAAAATATCTAAGTATGAAGCAGAAATGGACGACTCTGTGGTGTCCTTTATTTCGAGCTCACAGGGATATATCAAATCGACATATGAATGAAAGCTATCATTGTTAATAGACAAAACGTCATCGATATATCTAAAAGTCGAATTGAAGGTCACAGCGAGAGACCCTTTCCTTTCACGTAGCAGTCTCTGAACAAACTTTGCTTCATATGAATATAAAAACAGGTCAGCTAACAAAGGAGCACAATTCATCCCCATGGGAATTCCAACAGACTGTTGGAAGACCTGATCACCAAAGACCACGAAGATATTGTCAATGAGGAACTCTAGCATATTTTTTATTTCAACTTCAGAGTACTTGTGTGTGGAGTGAGAGTGGTGTTTAACAAAGTAAGTTTTTGAATGACTGATCACTAGATATGGATGTTTCCGTTTTCCGTTTTTGTTGAAGAAGCAACTGTCTATGATGTCAAAAAGTCTAGTCTTTAATTTATCGTGAGGAATGGTCGTGTATAGTGTTGAAAAGTCATAGGTTTTAATGCTATTGATTTGGGAAAAATTCTGTGATTTCAAGTTTACTAAAAGTTCTTAAGAATATTTTAGAATCCACATTTGATTAACACCACTTCTGGCATATGTAGTCGTACAGTAAGTTTGAAGTTTCTCCTTCACAGCTGTTAACATTTTCGTGAGGACTTGGTAGAGCACTTACTGGATCCAGCAATGTATCTTTGTTTGTAAGGGTTTGTATGTAGTTTAGGAATATATTTATTCAGAACTAACTTCTCAAATAATGGTCTCATAGCGAGTGAAGCTCGTGTCGCAAAGCGACGATCTCGCTTCAATGATTACACATATGAGTAACATGATTTGCTCTTCATCAGCTGAAAAAAAGATGAATATTACCCATAATGCTTCTGGAAAAATGTCGCCGTCACTGCGGTATACTTCATAGACAACCCCGTAGATAAAACAAATAAATAGTTTGGAAAGTATCAATGATTTTAAATTCGAAACAAGCTTTCCCATACCTTTTGATCATTTTATGTATAAAATAAATGCCATACTTTTATATCAATGCTCTTAATGTCAATATCTTCTAACTTTTAATTACGAACTACTTCTTTAGTGTTATTTGCCTGCGTGATAATCGCGGACTCACAATATACAAATCTGTCTATTGTACTGCGTCACATAGGAAGTGTCTATTCGTAGGTGACGTAAGGCTTTGACGGGGAGTTTGCGTATCAGTATCATTTGAATCTAATGACGTAACAATACATCAACGCAACGTTTTTGTGGAAAATATCAACCGCGTCACAAACAAAACTGCTTACACAAAATATAATTTCACGGTATGTCTGTGTTTTGGTAATTTGCATTGCATTTATTATTTTATATACCCGTGAGAATCTGGCATGGGTTAGAATAGGTCCTCAGTACCCCTTACTTGTCGTAAGAGGCGACTTAAAAGGGTGGTCCTTCGAATGAACCAGCAAAAACCGACGCCCGTGTCACAGAAGGTGTGGCTCGATAAAGATCCCCCTTGCTCAAATGTCGTAAGCACCGACCATAGGTCTAAATTTTGCAGCCCTTCACCGGCCATGGTGACGTCTCCATATGAATGAAAAATTCTCAAAGCGGGACGTAAAACAATACACAATCAATCAATATTATCTTATAAATGGGGATTTAAAAATACAATAATAAGTGGGTATATAATAAATTTACAATAGTATCATTACTACAGTAACTTGATCCGAAGAGTTAGAACACGTCTAGTTAAGAGGCGACGATCATCAGATCAAACTCGAAGCTTTGTGTTTCGTGTGATCTGATGATCCGCGCCTGTAAACTCTACGTGATTCGACTCTTCGGATTAAGTTACTGTATGATAATATCTATTTTTTCTATGACAGTTGAAGATAACGAACAATGATCAACCTCATAACTCCTTTTAGGAATACAAAATAGAATGTTGGGCAAACATGGACACCTGGATATACCAGAGGTAGAATCAGGTGTCTAGGAGGCGTAAACATCTTCTGTCGACCGGTCACGCCCACCGTGAGACCAGGTAACCGAGTTACCCGCAGTCAAAACCAGTGTGCCACAAACGGCCTAACAATCGGTATGAAACATGCCAGACAGAATTTGACCCAATGATAGGTTAAATGGGCAAACTTGATCATTATAACGACCATAGAATTTGCAACATGCTGAGTTTAAACGAGAATGTTGAAACCTCCCTAACATCAACTTGTTTTTCAGTAGCCTGCCTCGTTTAAAAACTGATGATACACAGAACATTCTTTTTCGTATATTTCAGTTCAAATATAAAAACCATATGCTGGTGATAGTAGAATATTGCTACATAAATGTTGAAAACTCTGTATTATCAACTTGTTTGTCAGTAGCCTGCCTCGTTTAAAAACTGATCATACGCAGAACAAGCTCTTGCGTATCTATCAGTTAAAATATAAACACCATATACTGGTGATAGTGGAATATTGACACATACTTATCAGAAGTTTAGTGTGAACCGGAATTTAAAGTTGATGATTTTCTGGCATATTGCAAATGAATTTTAATAAACATGATACATGTACTGTGAATTTATTTTTGAGATATGTTTTATTCAGGGTATCGAAAATTACTAGTATAAGATTGCTCTGATTCCACGCACAAGTACTCTGAAGTTGAAATAAAAAATATGCTAGAGTTCCTCATTGACAATATCTTCGTGGTCTTTGGTGATCAGGTCTTCCAACAGTCTGTTGGAATTCCCATGGGCACGAATTGTGCTCCTTTGTTAGCTGACCTGTTTTTATATTCATATGAAGCAGAATTTATTCAAAAACTTCTACGTGAGAAGAAAAAATATCTCGCTGTGACCTTCAATTCGACTTTTAGATATATCGATGACGTTTTGTCTATTAACAATGATAGCTTTCATTCATATGTCGATTTGTTATATCCCTGTGAGCTCGAAATAAAGGACACCACAGAGTCGTCCATTTCTGCTTCATACTTAGATATTTTATTGAAAGTAGACATTAACGGCAAACTAACAACTCAACTGTATGACAAACGGGATGATTTCAGCTTCTCCATCGTCAACTTCCCACATTTATGTAGCAATATTCCATTATCACCTGCATAGGGTGTTTATATATCTCAACTGATTCGATATGCAAGAGCTTGTTCTGGATATGGTCAGTTTTTAAATCGAGGTAAGCTACTGACAAACAAGTTGATGGTACAGGGATTTCAACAGTTTCGATTGAAGTCAGCATTTCGCAAATTCTATGGTCGTTATAACGATCTAGTTCGTCAATACAACCTCGCATTGGGTCAAATGCTGTCTGACGTGTTTCATACCGATTGTTAAGCCGTTCTTGGCACACTGATTTTGACTGCATATAACTCCGTTTACCTGATCAGGATATGGGGCTCACGGCGGGTGTGACCGGTCAACAGGGGATGCTTACTCCTCCTAGGCACCTGATCCCACCTCTGGTGTGTCCAAGGGTCCGTGTTTGCCCAACTATCTATTTTGTATTGCATGTAGGAGTTATGAGATTGATCACCGTTCGTTATCTTCACCTTGCATTGCTTTGATTTGTTGAAATTGTTGGCTTTATTGCTAGACAATGAAATGGACATGCACAGGTGAATTCCAGCAAAATATAGAATACAAATACTTTAAAGACCCAAAAATAATACCGTACGATTTCTTTACGGATCACTGGATGTGGGCGGAGCTCATCTATGGTCATTGTTATTTACCTGGAATTGATCAGGTCAAAAGATCAGGGTGTTATGTATAGTTTTGATATACACAGGACATATCTCAGGGGCGTCTGCAGAGTTTCAGTGGTGATGGTGTTTGTATAATGGTTGTATCTCTAACAGTTGCTGACACACAGTCTACACCCACCACCCCTTTTATCTCTCTCTTTCTCTTACTCTCATTCATTGGCTGAATGAATAATTTCTTTTATAAATGTAGAGCTGTCATAAATTGATAATATGTATTATTTCAGTAAGTTACAAGTTTTAGAAATTAATGTGCAAGGTATTGTTTGATTTCTGATTGTGTAATTCATAATACATGTACATGTATATAGATGAGAAAAGAATACAATTATGTTAAAATTACATTGTTAATAATTGCGAGTTGTGGACATGTCCATGCTATCAAATCTCTGGTATACTGGGCTTCCTCAAGATCTACAGAAAGCCTGCACTAATTGACTGTTATTGCTATCAAAACACCTCTCTGGGGCCCTCCAGA
Organism: Ostrea edulis; assembly: GCF_947568905.1. Classification (NCBI taxonomy): domain Eukaryota; kingdom Metazoa; phylum Mollusca; class Bivalvia; order Ostreida; family Ostreidae; genus Ostrea; species Ostrea edulis. The sequence continues at coordinate 70,684,544 of NC_079167.1, forward strand.
CCACAGTCTCTGCAGATGTCACTCCACCTGAGATATGTTGCTAAATGTTTGAATGACAGGCGGCTTACCATTTGGGGATGTTAACTTAAAATTGGGTCTTTAAGGTGGCCTCAATGAAATTATAAAATTCATGATGCCAAACTTACCTAATATACCATTATTCATAGCTTAATATGTATGCAATTATCAGCAGAATTATATACATCTTTTGAATGATGCAGATTTTGAGAGTTGAAATATTGCAAATCTTATGCAGCGTTAGGATTTCAGATTAAATGGAACAATGTCTGAACTATTCCCAGTGAAGCTATGGGAATCAATCTGACTGGTCTATCACATACCTATATATCCTATGACATTTCAAAGGTATTTAATAAGGATGTAGGCACTAAAGATACAAGTAATGACAATGTAGAAGAACTATTTGAATGAACCCTTGTCTCCAACAAAAAAATGTAATCAAAATACAAGTAAAAAATTATTTACACATAATTTGTGCTAGCTAAAATATCTTCAACCTGTACATATATAATTAACAGGCCCGATACAACATTCCCATCAATGTACATATACCAAAGTCAAAATAAACAGATCTTTTGGAGTTAACTGATACCACCTCTAGTAAAGCACGTCTATCTATCAACAAGTAACACAATCAAAAGATACATGAAAGGTGAAAATAAGGAACAGTGATCAATCGCATGACTCCTAAAAGCAATACTAAATAGAGGGTTGGGCAAACGCGGACCTCTGGATATATCAGAGGTGGGATCAGGTGCTTAGAGGGAGTAAGCATCCCCTGTCGACCGGTCACACTCGCCGTGAGCCCTATATCCTGATCAGGTAAACGGAGTTAGCCGTAGTCACAATTAGTGTGCCGAGAACGGCCTAACAATCGGTATGAAACAAGTCAGACAGTATTTGATCCACTGATAAGTTGTATTGGGAAACTAGATCATTCGTTATAACGACCATAGAATTTGCGAAATGCCGACTCTAAACGAGTCTGTTGAAATCCCTGCACCTTCAACTTGTTTATCAGAAGCCTGCCTCGATTTAAAACTAATTATATACCGAACAAGTTCTAGTGTTTCGAATGAGTTGAGATATATACACAACATTTGCAGGTGATAATGGAATATTGCTTAATAAGTATGGGAAGTTGACGATGGAGAATCTGGAATCATCCCTTTTGTCATAAAGTTGAGTTGTTAGTTTGCCGTTAATATCTCTTTTCAATAAAAACATCTAAGTATGAAGAAAAAAATGAACAACTCTAAGGTGTCTTTTATTTTGAGTTCACAGGGATATATCAAATCGACATAGGAATGACAAATATTACTGTTAATAGGAAAATGTCGTCCATATATCTAAATGTTGCATTGAAGGTCACATTAAGATATTTTTCTTCTCATGTAGAAGTTTTGGAATGATATTTACTTCATGATAATATGAAATCAGGTCACCTTACAAAGGAGCACAATTTATACCCATAAAAATTCCAACAGGACCTTTACCGTTCCTATAATACACTCCAAACATTTATCACATTCTGAACATTTGCAAACGTGTTCATATGCACTGCAACACTTGCATTTACTAATTTCCAATCCAGGTGTAAAATCTAAATGTGGTAATAACTGAGCTTTTAAACAAATATCCTTGCTTGTACAAAACTGTTTCATGGCATTCTGTAAGCCGGTACGGTTGCTCCTTCCATCTGTTTTGTTCCAGTAGAGATTCGCACTTGTCGGATTTCTGTCCCATCTAGCTCTTCTTGTTTCCTGAACGTATTTTTCGATGTTAGTTGGGGACTTGAAATGATGGCACACGGAGTCCAATCCCAAGAGCTATAGTAGCAAGCACGACTCTTGTTGCTGGTTCCTGCTTACCAAGGTCTGAGATAATTTAGTTTTCAAATTCGCTCTGTATGCAAAGTGAAGATAACGAACAGTGATCAATCTCATAACCCCTACAAATGTATGAAGTTTTGCACAGCAGCGGTTTTTTCGATTGTCAACTTCTTCAATTCTGGATTCCAAGAATATGTAGCCATAGCTTATGGTTTCTAAATCGCTATGAATGATTGTTACAGGAATATTTCTCTTATGCTCGAGGGTCTATCTGGAATTCCACCAACATTTTATCCTAGTCATCTTCTTGTCTAACACTTGGAAACCTTTCATGGCGGATGTACTAATTGTTAGGACAGTCTGGATATTTTGTGATTTGAAGAGGGTTGGGCAGAGCTTAGTCCTCTACCAGTTTGTCCGGAGTGGATGGAGATGCTGTACACTAGGAACTACCACAGTATTTCCTGGATCCTCGCAAAATCCTTTCGACATTCAATTTATCAGTGTATTGAATCAAAACCAGGAAAAATGAAGACAATGAAATCAACATCTATATTTATTTATTTTTTATACATTTATGCTTGATGCTCTTTTATCTCTAAAGAAATCATTGAGAAAATGTTTAGTTTGTAGGTATAGGAATTGTAAAAGTCGGTAGTATTTATGAATTAACGCTATATACGAATGAATTGTATTAAATGTTTTACCATTCATGAATCATATGATCTTCATCAATGCATATACTGTATACGAGTTCCTGAAAAGAACTGGCTTTGATAACAAGAAAACTTCAGGATGAGCATATTTAAGTTGATACTGCCCATGGGTCACAGCTTTAATGGAGACATCAAGTAGTCAAACATCATCTAGATTATTGTCATCAACATCATCACCCTCATTTCCATGATGAATATAATTCTTATTTCTGAGAATAAAACATAACCTTTTCCATACCACACCCCTTATCAGTCCTTGACACCAGGTCGAGGAGAGATACGGGGTGTGATTTGGAAACGGGTATGTCTTTTGTTATATTCATTACATAATTAGAAATAACATTCAAATGCTTTGAATAAACCATAAATAGTATATTAGTAAACCATTTCTGACATAATACATTTTACACTTAATTTGATAGAAAAGGGAAATACTTACTTTAGTTTAAAGCATCAAAAGTAAATTCTGAATGTAACACATTTTATCAAAATTTTAGCACAGTCAGTAAATAAACTCTAAAGCTACATTTAATTTTCAATCTATATTCTATTAAAAAGAAAACATACTTTACAAAGGTAAGAGAGAAACTATTTGAGACTTAATTGTGACGTCACAATAGCTGTATCATGAATAACATTTAAAGTTTAATGGTTTATTTAAGAAATGAATACAACTTTTGAGCTGTTCATGGTCAATATGAACAGATTTTGATTTGAGGCAAATTCTATGTGTGAAGCCCCGAGTCCGAAGTAACCTTGCTAGCTGTACTTTCCGTCCCAAATAAACAGGATGTTATCTGTGTTAACTGTATTACTGTATGTTTTTGTAAAATTGAAAAATTCATAGTAGTCGTTTTTTTGTGTGCAGGTTAATCGAAACGTTGATAATTAAATGTAAAACTTATACGGTACCAATTTTGATGCACCAGATGCGCATTTCGACAAATAATGTCTCTTCGGTGATGCTCAACCGAAATGTTTGAAATCCGAAATAACTATGAAGTTTTAGAGCTAAATATAGCCAAAAACAGCGTGCCAAAAAAGTGGAGCCAAATTCGTCCAAGGATAAGAGCTATGCATGAGGGAGATAATCCTTAATTTTGAAATGAATTTCTAAATTTTATAACAGCAATTAAATATACATCCGTATTTTCAAGCTAGTAACGAAGTACTTAGCTACTGGGCTGTAGAGACCCTCGGGGACTAACAGTCCACCAGCAGAGGCCTCAATCCAGGGGTCATAATGTAAAACTTATACGGTACCAATTTTGATGCACCAGATGCGCATTTCGACAAATAATGTCTCTTCAGTGATGCTCAAGCAGAAATTTTGGAAATCCGAAATAATACCAATCTTGTAAGAGCTAAAAGGAAAACTAGAGTGTCAAAAACCTGAAGCAAAATTCGTCCAAGGATCAGAGCTATGCATGAGGGAGATATCATCCTTAATTTTGAAATGAATTTCTAAATTTTATCCCAGCAATTAAATATTCATTTGTATTTTCAAGCAAGTAACGAAGTACTTAACTAATGGGTTGTAGAGACCCTCGGGGACTAACAGTCCACCAGCAGAGGTCTCGACCCAGGGGTCATGAATATATATATATATATATATATATATATATATATATATATATATATATATAATCCAAATAGAAAGAGTTGATATCACACAGTCAAAATAATTCAATAAAAAGGCAGGAAAATATGCAGTTCCAAAATATATTTATCACACAGTCAAAATAATTCAATAAAAAAGCAGGAAAATATGCAGTTCCAAAATATATTTATCACACAGTTATCTTCACCTTACAGTCAAAATAATTCAATAAAAAAGCAGGAAAATATGAAATATGCAGTTCCAAAATATGTTTACCACACAGTCAAAATAGTCCAGAAAACCCTAGTAATTTGAATATATTTTGGAACTGCATATTTTCCTGCTTTTTATTGAATTATCTCTCTCTCTCTCTCTCTCTCTCTCTCTCTCTCTCTCTCTCTATATATATATATATATATATATATATATATATATAATTTAAAAGAATAAAATCCTCAACACAATAATGTGATAGATCATAGATATAACTTGATTTACGGTATTATATTTATATTACAAATCGCATTTGTTCTATGAACCAACCTGTTTCAGCACGCGACACAATTCGTTCATATTGACTATGAAAGGATTTTGAACTACTTTAAATCACACGACTGAAAGAGGGTAATGATTTGAAGAAAATACAACATGTGTAATAAAGATTTCGCAAAGTCACACCTCGGATTAAGATTGTTAACTTACGAGGATTATCATCCCAATCTTGTAGTCTCCTAGCTCCCAAATACAGTGCACCGTGCAATGTACATAAAAGGCAGAGTAAGACGAAGTAAGACGCCATGTCTATGTTTTGACGTACGTTACAATATGACTGTGACATAGGCGGATCATAGGTATTCCTTTTATGCAACAAAATATAATACATGAGCTGTGCAATACACAAAGAGCCATTATGGTAAAAATTATCAAAATTAACATTTTATTGGAATCTGATGGCCAACAATATTAAAAAGACACGTGTGATGTTTGGTTCAAATATTCAGCATACTTACTGAGATATAGGCTGTCAAATGTTAAGAATATATTTCAATGACAATACAAAAATCACGTTTAACCCTTTAACGCCCAGTGACGCCTTTTGACGCCTTTTATGTGACGACGGGATTAAATTGGGGGCGTTTTGTTAATAATTGGAATATAATGAAACAAATCATATTTTCTAAAAGTAGAGTAAAAACTAAACAATTTTTCTACTCAAAGTTTTTCTGTGCGATGTTGGGAACTAGTTGAAAACACGCATTTAAAATCGCACATCGTTACCGGAAAGTAGGAAAATTAAGCCGAAATGACAAAAATTGTGTTATATTCTGTTAGTAAAATCTTTTCTGAAAAACACAATATTTAAAAACGTATATCATATTCAAAAAGGTTGAAATATTTGCTTCATTTTTTCTTATGATCATATTTAGGTACGGGCAAGTGTCATAGACCTATTTCTTCATGAAAGTAATGCAATTTACAAGTTAAACGTGAAAAAAGTGCACTTTGACGTCATTTGACATTAGCGTGCGTGTGTATTGCGCAAATAAATTATATAACGATACAAAACTATATTTACGTGGGAAAAGTAAATAAATTTGTGGTTGGGTTTTTGTTTTTGTTTTATGAATTAGAACTACTGTTTTACAACCTAAATACAATGTACATTTATTTTCCCTATGTAAGCGTGTCCGCCTTTAGCCTAGGTATACGTGTGTGAACAATGGCTAATGGTATCTTCACATTCACGGATTTTCTTACGGACCCTTACATATTTCACAAATCCATAAAAGTACACGGATTGTTACGATTTAGACATGGATACTAACGAGTGATTTACGAATGCTTGTGATTGACTACGAGTCGGAAATCCGTAAGGACTCGTAAGAAAAATCCGTGATTTTGAAGGTGGTATAATGCGCACGGGATTTGTGGTTTTTTTTTTCTCTCTCTATCTTTTTCACGTACATGTCCGCATTCAGCATAAGTACATTTTTTGTATATGTGTGTGAAAAATGGCTAAAGCGCACGGGATTTGTGTGTTTTTTCTCTCTCTATCTTTTTCACATACATGTATTATATAATCTAGAAGAATAAAGGTTTGTTCACATTTGAGTGTCTCACATGCATGGATTAAAAAAGGTATAGATTTATATTTCCATTAGATGAATAGGCAATAAATATGATGTAGGCTATGGAAAGGACTAAAATGGACATTTTTTATAAGTTATCATTACGAGCACGTTGTCAGTGTGTGTTGGATGTTTACAAGTATGTATACTCATTTAAAAGTGTTAGCGTTTAGATTAGGATTTTTCCCTTTATTTGCAATAATAATCTGTTAGAATTTTTTTTAAAAATAACTTCAGTACAAGTATGTCAAATGAGTTGTTTTAACTAAATATTTCCATTTCTTGTTACGTTGTCATGACTGTAACATAAACAGAGCATAATTTAATCATGGAGTATAGCGCTGAAAGCGATACAAGGCTCAGTTTTGTTGTCCGTTGGGTCACTGTCAGATATTGGTGTAGATGACTACAGTTATGAAGAAGTTTCAATATTAAGGACAATGAATCAGAATATATAGAAACAAAGTCACCAGTGTACACTGGACAGTCATTTGAGTGACATACCGGCGAGGACTTCTACTTCTATACTAGTCGCATCAACTCCATAGCGTAAATATTGTAAAGTTCCATGAAGATGCTGGTCCTTCTCATGAACTTCACTCCTTATATAAGGGGGCGGACAGGGGGTAGCCGTCTCCCCATCTCTTCCCCCGAATAGTGATAAATTGCATATTTCATTTGGGAACTAAAGCGTATTACATGCCAGTTTACCACCCATATGCACTGCAACGGTTATAATATTTATATATAAATATAACAGGATAACGCGATATTGCAAATGTTTTTATATTCTGTATTTGTTAATTGTTTCTTTTATCTGTCAAAACACAATGGGTACGGCATCGAATACGTATATGATCCATTGATGCAGTGGTGAAAAAGGAAAAACGAAAGGGTTTTAAGAAAAGAAGTATAAGAACCTCCCCACTAAACCTCTTTTCTCCCCCTCCCACCTCCTTCCTTTCATCCTCTTATATCATGTATACTGTTACTTTCTGCTGATATTACCTCTTATCAGTTTTGGGGAAACAGCAAAGGATACAGATATGTACGGAACAGAAAGCAGATCGAGTACAGGACGACGTGACCTCAACAAACCACATGCGTATCTTTGATGGGAATTAAACAATTACCCAATATCCAAATGTACAGAGACATATATATAAATACGTATAGGTATTTCTCTGATATGTACTGGTCAGATGACAATGCATCGGTAAATTTCTTTAAATATTTGATGACAATGACAACAATTTTGATCAAATTTCCGTTATTAAAAAAAAAACCCACAAAACACACACACACACACACACACACACACACACACAGCATAAAGTATACAGATATGTAAATACAAAATATTGCGAACTTTTTTAATTATGTCAGATAAAGAGTACGATTGTGTACAGTGCCGACGAAGACTCTCTGATCTACATATAATACTAAATAGTGATGCTTTTAAAAGTACGCTTAAAATATTAGTAATCAATTATCACTACATGTAAAATCATGCGAGAAACTACTCTATTGATTGAATATTATTTAATGTCCCTCTCGAGAATTTTTCACTCATATGGAAACTACTTTGTAAAAAGGGATTCTATTATGTACGGTACACACTCAGTACACAGGGACCTGCAGGATAACCGCATTACATGCAGGTATTTTATACAGGACAGGTACGTACATGTATGTAGCATAATTTTTCAACAGGGGGAGGGGAAGCAGGAAAAAAATCCCTACACCATTGTCTAAATTTCTTAACGTGCAAATAAAAATAAATAAATGGATAAATGAATAGATAAACCAAAAAAAAAACATTTTTAAAAAGTTCTTCTTTAGGACAATCAGCACTTAAATTCTCCAAACTCGAGGTGGGGATGCGGGAGTAACGTGCAACCTTTAAAAAATTCCGAAAATTTTAAATTGAGGAGTGTTACATGTATTAGCGCCGACTCATAAATAATCCCAAACTTCGACTTCTTAAATAGGGGGAGGGGGTTTCGCACCTTTCAATACATGTAAACAAGTTCAATTCATAACTTCGACTTTACATTTTTATATTTCAATACTATTATGAAATATGGGAGGCGGTCACCAAATATATCTTTTAACATTAAAAGATGTTGAGAAAAGTTGGGGGATGGCAACACCCCCTCCCCTATTATACGTGCCTGCAGGAAACACGTTTTATATTCTATGGTTGAACACCCCAGGTACCGTTAAACCTTACAGGCATTACTCTTTAATTGATTTCTCACTAGACGTTGCCCAGTGTCTGATCGGAAACTTCTTCAGTCCGATGAGAAAACGGCTTGCATGTGAGACACACCAGCGAAAAAAGCGTCGGTGCCGATGGTGTAGTTCTCTATGCGTGATCGAGGCGAGACAGTGTATGCATTATTTTTATAATATAAATAGAAAAAATTCAGTAACAATTTAGATCATATAACGCTCAAAATATATGGTACACTGTTTTATCAATATATTCACCGTCGCAAACCACGCCTAATGTACATACATACGGTACTCCCGGACTTAGTAAGGGTGACTAGCGCGGATGCAATATACATGTAGTTGGCTTATTGTATTATAAACGAACCAAGCTATTGACGCATTTATGATCTACTGAACAATATTTTATTAGAATTTGGAGAGTAAAGGTATTTAATTTCTATAGACACATGGTTGTATGTATTGTAGGTTTATAAACCTTGCATGCATATTTGAACTTGTACTGCTAGTTTTCATGATATCATTACGTACATGATGTAAATACTGTGATAGTTTATTGAACAATTTTTCTATTTCAAGGGAAGAAAAGGATCAAAAACTCATTTTAGCGATTTATGGATTATTGTGTTGCCATGGCAACCATAACATCAGGTCATACTACATAATTCAAAACTTGGTGTAGCAGTTTACCGGTCAATTTGTATTTTCATGTGAAGGAAGGGATGAAAATCAACAACGAAAATGTACCGGAAAAAAAACTCAACAACATATTTTTGTGATTCATGGACTCATTTAGTTGCCATGGTAACTGTAAAAATTCGTTACACTGCATAATTGGAAACTTATTTTTATTTCATTTTGAAATTTATATTCTAAAAATATGCGTAGAGAGAGTTTTAACTTTCATTAAAAATTTTCTTTATCAAGTTTTAAGGAACACTTTACAATAATTACAGGTACTATAAGTCTACTGTAACTTATGCGCATATTGTACTTCAATGTTAATGTACATGCATGATTATATCTACAATAAATGACACTAAATTTTATGAATGCATGTTATACATTCATATGAATACAACTATTCCTAAAATTTATTTAAATGAAGGCTGATAAACATTCAATTTGTGCGTTTTAAGTGACGAAAATGGTGAAAAAATACATTTTGGGGATTTATGGGGTATTTTTGTTGTCATGGCAATCGTTACACCATATTTTAGTGCATAATTAAAATCTTCAAGATTTTTCCTTTCAGAATATGCACGGGTTATATTACGAAAATATGACTAGAAAATGCTTTAATTTCAATTTGAAATATTTGTATCAGCTTTCAAGGAAAACTCGAAAATTTCTGGTAGTTAAAAATGACGTTTAAATGACGTTAATCGTTCTCTGAAACAATTGAAAATTTCACTTATTCTCCGTGAGAATCTGGACATGTTGTGTCCCTGAAACGTTCCCGGACATGTGGTCTGATATGTCTGTTTAAATATTCATGTCTTTCTCTACTGAGTCCGCCTGGTGTTATCTCTGGAGGTAGATTCACACTGATTTGGTCGTGATTGCTGAGGATCACTGGGACCTTGTTGTCACCATCTGCATAAAACAACTCCAGGCAGCAGTGCTGAAAAAGTGAAGTGATGAAAGAATAAAATCCATAAAACATTAACGTTATAGATCGTTCATATGACTTGGTTTACGTTATTATAACATGGTGTGCTTTGAAAATGAAATATTCGAACATATTTAATGCTTAAAAGTTAAAAGTACTTATGAATATATAAAATCAGCTGACAAGGGTATTTAAACATCTGCGTGATTTATTGTATTAAAGCTGATTGTCGTGTTTATGAAATGCTGTTCCACGTGCTAAAATAAAAATAATAATCTTATGAGACTATATGTACAAAACATTCATTTTACAGTAATATATATTTGATGAAACTGAAGATAACGAAGAGTGATCAATCACATTACTCCTATAAGAAATACAAAATATATACATGCAGTTGGAGAAACACGGACCCCAGGACACATCAGAGGTGGAATCAGTTGCCTAAAAGGAGTAAGCATCCCATGTCGACCGGTCACACCCGCGTGAGCCCTATATCTTGATCAAGTAAACGGAGTTACCCATAGTCAAAATCAGTGTGCCAAGAACAGTCTAACAATCGGTATAAAACATATCAAACAGCATTTGACCCAATGAGAGGTTGTATTGGCAAACTAGATCGTTATAATGACCATAGAATTTGCGAAAATAAATAAAAGATGTAATACCTGTCATACGTTTTACAGGTTTGTATCTGACTATGGAACTGGTGGCAGATTCATCTATCTGAGTGTATTACACCTACATTGTTAATGATTCACCGCTATAGAATTAGAGAAACGGCCAATTTCTTACCTATGATAGTATTTTGAAATATACAATACATACAAATATCTGTTTTATAGAGAATGCGTTTGTTATATTAAATACGTGCTCCCTCTGTTTGTATGTCTGGGTTTGTGTTTCGGCGTCTGAAATACTAAATCATCATTATATTGTTTAAATACATTTCACCTGAATGGTCAGCCAAATTCGTATACCTTGGTGTTTTATTCAACTTTAATGGTAACTACAATTGTATGCAAAACAATTAGCATGCCAAGGTGTTCTCATTAAAATAAAAGGTTTAAAATATATGCCGTAAACAAAAGCAATATTGACACTTATTATACATATGAATTATGATTGTGAAGCATGGGGTAGTCATAATATCAGAGATGTAGAGAATATACTGAGTTTATACATTCTGCCTCGGTGTATTCTAAAATTGGGAGACTACCTATGAAAATCATTCAATATTTTAGAATGTTCACATTTTGGTTTAAAGTTTTACATAGTGAAAATTGTAATATTAGAAAATGTTATCATGCGTTAAATTACAACTGTGATAAAATGAAAACTTGCAGGAAAATGTGATACATTTAGTGTGATGAAGAGAACACTACTTTTAAAAATGTAAAACTTATACGGTACCGATTTTGATGCACCAGATGCCGCACATTTCGACAAATAATGTCTCTTGAGTGATGGTCAAGCCGAAATTCTGGAAATTCGAAATAACAATAAACTTGTAAGAGCTAAACGGAAAACTAGAATGCCAAAAACTGGAGCCAAATTCGTCCAAGGATAGAGCTATGCATGAGAGAGATCATCCTTAATTTTGAAACGAATTTCTAAATTCTATCGCAGCAATTAAATATACATCCGTATTTTCAAGCTAGTAACGAAGTACTTAGCTACTGGGCTGTAGAGACCTTCGGGGACTAAAAAGTGATGCTAATTATAAAACAGAGGTTGACCAATATATTTGTTAAAAGTTTAATTGAGAAAATTGTTTTTCAGGGTGTAGTTTTTACAAACATGTTAATTATTGATCACTTTTCTTTACAGTATCAATATTACCTTTGTAAAGCTATACCTAATATGTACAAAAGGCGTATTAGTCAAATTAGATTTATCATTTTCTCACAATCTTGAAAATGAAACAAGCCGCTATAATAATATACTAGAATATATAGTATGTACATTCTGTAAACAAAATGACTTACAGGATGAATACCACTTTGCATTAATTTGCCCTCATTATGAGGAACTTCGTCATAGATATATCCAAAAACATTATTGGCAAAAATCATGTGTTTTTAAATTTGTGCAATCTTTAAGTGTTCATGAACTTTGTAATTCAGGTAAATATGTCTTGCACTTAATTTTCGAGAAAACATTCTTGTTTATGAACTATTCTCCATAGAAATACTTAGATATAGTATATGTATATTTAAATTTGTACGGCGACAAACAGTGCTATTTCGATGTATTTATTTATAGATGTAACATTAGAATATGATAAGATGTATGCGTTAAGCAATAAAGAGATTATAAATATACATTGTGCAATTTGATCGAGTAATAAATACTTTAGAGAAAATAACTATAACATCTTGTGGAAAAAAATGTATTTCACTTCATTTTCAGGATCGTATTTTTATTGGTGGAAATATAAACGTAGAAATAGTCCTAATAAAACTGTAAAAGGTCAACAAAGATCTTTAAAATCCCCAGAGAGTTGAACATCCAGTTGTTTTAAGCGATATAATCAATGTCGACACTATTGCATGTACATTTGTCACGAATGATTACCTTTCAACAAAATCTTACAATATATATGTATATTGTTACTAGCTTTCAAATGTCTATTACTCCATCTATTTGGACTTTTACAAATAATTGAAAAGAATCTTACCTCAGCTATTTCTATTTCTAGCTAATCTCCCGCTTCAAAGTGATGAAACACGCGATGCAGACCCAAAGACGCACATATGACGTGAATCAAACTGATGTATGCTATGTATGTATAACAAAATAAAAGAAAAAAATACTGTTATGCTATTAAAACTTTTCTTCAAAATACAGTTTAGATTGTTCTTGTACACCATTCGATAAAACGACAAGAGAATATCCTTAAAACACGTATCAAATTATTAATGAACAACCACCGAATAACATTGATTTATTATATAGCTAATAAATAGTCTATTATAAAATCTGCGTAAAATATAGAGAATGTTAGCGTTCAATATCCTGAGAATGTATTGAACCCTAACTTTGCATTGCGTAAATTGTGTGCGCCCGAAACATTCCGAGTATGAGCGTTCAATATTGACCTAACTGTAACGACATAAACAAGCCAAAATAGCAGACGATGGTCCTCCGAATCTGACAGAATCGGTATTTGATATTTACTTAAGCAAAATGTTTTACTGTACATAAATTATGATGTCCCCATTCACAAAATCAGTTTGCTTCATGCATCAATGACGGGTTAAATATCGAACAGTTAAGAAATGCATGCTGTTATTGCACACTGTCAATATTGATGAATTCTCGTCTATTTTGGAGTAGTTTGAGTGAAAAGGGATATAATTTAACAACGAAATACTTTAGCTATATAATAAAAGGGTTATTGAACTTATATTGGTGAATATTGGCACTCGTTGGCTGTCAAAATGCACTCGCAAGTTCGTGCATTTTCACAGCCAACTCATGCCAATATTCACCAATATAAGTTCAATAACCCTATATTATTTTAGCCCAGTTATTGTAAATCTACTGTAACTCTTAAAAATTCCATTTCTTTCTAAGAGGTTCATCTGAAAGATGTTACAAATTAAGGATGACAAAGTACATGTTATATGGCATCTTGAAACTGTTCGATAAGTATATGCATTTGGATACATGCTTTTAATCAGATATTGATTTTAAGAATTATGAAAAAATGTGCATATGACATCCGTCATCTCATGGTGCAATGAGGTCTATATCGGGATGATTAAATTTGGTGCAGTTCATATATCAAATATATGGACACCACCCCTGGAATATTATACAATGATTCAAGACTTATCTATAATTGATAAACTTTTTTCCAAATCCATATGATTATTTAGCATAATATAAAAGCATAAAACCACAAGTAAAGCACTTATCTATCTTTACAACCTTTCCCTTCCTCCCAGAAAGTCAAAGTGGCTGACCATATCTTTTTTCTTTCTTTGATTTTCCTCATTAATGTATACTTTACCTGATATCAAAATTCTGTGTTGTAGAAACAAATTAGGTCTGTCGTCCTTAAATATCACATTCCCTGGTAAAATTCACAGTTTTGCAGGAAAAGAACTTCAGAGTACTTCACGCTTGTGACGTCAACATATACATGTCTTTAGTTGTGTCACGAGAAATACATCATAACTGTTCAGCGGTATTCATTACCGCTACATATGGAGTTAAAAGCTGTTGTAAATTTGCTCGTCAAACATCGATTGAAATTCCTTTCTTGGTGTTGTGTATAACACCATTTTCATCTCTAATATTTGCGGTGGAAATTTGATACTACACCATAACATTGAAATCGTTCACAATAAGCATGGAAAATAACAAAAAGAAAATGTTTTTATAAGTGCAAAATTGTTCAAAGACATATTTTTAGAACTTTAAAGAATTTGGGTCACTGTTCTATATCAGTGCATTCTCTGATGGTCGATTTGGTATCTTGCTGGAAAAAGTTGACGGTGTATCATACTTCATACATAAAACAAACGTCATCAGCATATTTTTACCGGAAATTCGAAAACACATTGTACACTACGTAGATACGGTAAAATAAATAGCAGGAAAAAATTTCATAAGATTTGAAATTGTTATTTACTTTAAACACCCTTTGACTCTCACTTCAAAGCGTATTCTTCGAATGTGCGGAAGTTAGATAATCATATCTTTTTTACTTACCTGTGCAGTTTTCGCCTGTATGACCGGTTTCACACTGCAGACATGTACCATTGTTAATGTCACACATCTCACAGTGCTTAGGACAATCACGCTGACAGACTTTTCCAAATCTGAATTCTCGACACACAGTGCAATTCTGATTTATAACGTCACACTCCGTACACAAAGACGAACATGTTTTACATAATGATGAACAGTCCCCTATAATGAATGCACCGTGATAAATACCCACAACCAATAATCATAACATATACAGCCACAATAACAATCTCGTTCAAACTTTACCATTGATTAAATGTATATATAATGTATGTGTATCTGACCTGTGATATACTGTATTTATACTGTATCTGTAACTGACCTGTGATATACTGTATTTATAATGTATATGTAACTGACCTGTGATATACTGTATCTATAATGTCTGTGTAACTGACTTATGATATACGGTATCTATTATGTATGTATAACTGACCTCTGGTATACTGTATCTATAATGTCTGTGTAACTGACCTGTGATATACTGCATCTATAATGTATGTGTAACTGACCTGTGATATACTGCATCTATAATGTATGTGTAACTGACCTGTGATATACTGTATCTATAATGTCTATATAACTGACCTGTGATATACTGTATCTATAATGTCTATATAACTGACCTGTGATATACTGTATCTATAATGTATGTGTATCTGACCTGTGATATACTGAATCTATAATGTATGTGTAACTGACCTGTCATATACTGTATTATTAATGTATGTGTATCTGACATGTGATATACTGTATCTATAATGTATGTGTATCTTACCTGTGATATACTGTATCTATAATGTATGTGTAACTGACCTGTGATATACTGTATTTATACTGTATCTGTAACTGACCTGTGATATACTGTATTTATAATGTATATGTAACTGACCTGTGATATACTGTATATATTATGTATGTATAACTGACCTGTGATATACTGTATCTATAATGTACGTGCAACTGACCTGTGATATACTGTATCTATAATGTCTGTGTAACTGACCTGTGATATACTGTATATATAATGTATGTATAACTGACCTGTGATATACTGTATATATAATGTATGTATAACTGACCTGTGATATACTGTATCTATAATGTATGTGTATCTGACCTGTGATATACTGTATCTATAATGTATGTGTATCTGACCTGTGATATACTGTATCTATAATGTATCTATAACTGACCTGTGATATACTGTATCTATAATGTATGTGTAATTGACCTGTGAAATACTGTATCTATAATGTATGTGTAATTGACCTGTGAAATACTGTATCTATAATGTATGTTTAATTGACCTGTGATATACTGTATCTATAATGTCTGTGTAACTGACCTGTGATATATGGTGTCTATTATGTATGTATAACTGACCTGTGGTATACTGTATCTATAATATATGTGTAACTGACCTGTGATATACTGTATCTATAATGTAAGATAAGATAAGATAAGATAAGATATTCTTTATTTCCTCCAAATTAATGGAGAGTATATCATAATCAAATTATAAACTTATTTGAACAGAACAGAAAAAAAACCATATTTATAGTATGTACATATTTGAAACTAATGATTATAATCTACAGATTACGGCAGTCTATGACAAAAAAACCTCTATTTTTATACAATGTATTTGCAACAGTTAGCATGATTTGCTTCCATTTTGCATAAGAAATATTTTCAAAGCTTGTACCTTGAACACAACCGATTAAAGATAAAAATTGCCATTCATGATCTTGATATTCAAACAAAGCATACTCTTCTACACTGAGTATTTGTAGAATATTTTCAAGCATAGTGTCTCTGTCTTCCAAGAGGTTAAAACAACTTAGCATAAGATGCATATTAAGATTATGCGTATTCCTATTACATAATGGACACAATTTACAAACAATTTTCATTGAAGACACTTGTACTAAAAAGTTAATCAACAATCTTTTGGACGGGTCGTCCTTAACAATTTGCCATAATCTATTAGGCCTCAGCTTTGTGTGTATTTTGCTGAAAAAGTACATATCAGTGTCCACAGAAAGAGAAGCAAGCCATTGCCTTTCTTCTGTTGCCCATATTGCTTTAATAACAAGTTTGGAAAAATCACATTTGTTAAAAACTGTGGCACTGTTGTTTTTGAATAAGTCAATAACTTGATATTTTTCTGCTGTTTGTAACATAATTTTGGTTGAAAAATATTTTTCAGATATCTGAGCATCGACTAGATATTTATAAACTTTATAATGTACAGACGTTTTGTCTGATCTGTGAAGTCTGCCTAGAAACAATAGGCGACACTTGTCTATATAACCCTGTATGGTCCACAGTCCAATATTTGAGATGCTGGAAAGTGATGGGGAAAATTTAGAAAATCCTTGAATGATTCTTGAAAAATGCCTTTGTATATATTCAAGATGTTGTGTGTCCGTAAGTGTTAATGAAGGCCAGATCTCACAAGAGTAGAGGACAGAGGGTAACACGACACGTTTCCATATTTTTGATGAAACAGCTGGATGGATGTCAGAGTTATTAACACCAATAGAATATAATGAGTGAATTTTTGATCTTGCTGCTTTACACACTCGTTCCGCTAGTTTATCACTTTTCATATTTCCTTGTAGAAGGCAACCAACATAAACAGTACTATCAGACCGAGGGATTTCATTACCAAAAAGAGTAATGCTATAAAATACAGAACATTTGTACGTTTTGTTAAATACAATTGATACACTCTTACATGGATTATAATGAAGTCTCCAAGTAAATGCATACTTTTCTACCTGGTTTAGTAAACATTGTAAGGACCTTGGTGAATTGCTTAATAAAGCAGTGTCATCTGCTAATAAAATACCTGGGATATGTATATCACCTAATATAAGACCATCGTTAGTTTTGCATATTTCGTGTAACAAATCATTTATATACACAAGAAACATAAATGCACTGAGAACTCTACCTTGTCCTACACCTTGTGATATTTTGAAAAGTTTGGAGTTTATACCACCGAATGATACAAAACATTTACTGTCATCATACCAGTTTTTTATAAGTTGCCATAGTCTTGTGTCAATATTAAGGTGATACAATTTATATAAAAGACCATTATGCCAAATTCTATCAAAGGCTTTTTCGTTATCTAAAAATGCACAAAACACTGGAGAACCTTTGTCTACATAGTAACTAATGATTTCTCTTAAAACATAACATGCTGGAACGGCACCATGATCATTCCTAAATCCAAATTGTAATTCATGAGGAAATGATATACCACTATTTATGAAACCATCTTCAATTCTTGATAGTATTATTTTTTCAAACAATTTGCTCACAACAGATGTCAACGTAATCCCTCTATAGTTCGTAGGGTTACACTTATCCTTATTTTTACCTTTGTATATAGATATGATTTTTCCAACTTTGAAGATTTCAGGTACGTATTTTTCTTTAATTATAGCGTTAAATAGTAGACACAATTTTTCAGCAAGTATTTTTCCACTGTGTATAAGATGTTCATTTGTGAGGAAATCCGGACCAGGAGCTTTTCCTTTAGAGAGTAGTTCAATTTGGTGTTTGATCTCCTGAACGGTTATGGCGTCTCGTTGTTCGAAAACAGTATCGTGGTGGTTCAAATTCCTATTGATGTTCTCTACGGTTTTGTCTATGTGGGTTTTGAATTCCTCATCAAACTTTTTAGGATGATACTCTTCGTTGGCAAGATCAGAATAGTATGTCTGCCATAGATTGCACATATCCGCGATGTTTTCTGCGATGAAATCTTTATATTTCAATTTAGTAGGTAATCTTGTACTAGAACGCTTTTTGTTTTTCCACGCAGTTTTATAAAAAGTTCCTATATCAATTTCGGCGGCTTTTTCAATTTCATCAAATATTGTACGATTCCAATCTGTTTGTGCGAGCCGATGCAGCTTTCTAAATTTACGTTTTGTATTTTTGTAGTTTATGTATGATCCCCTGTGTTTATCTCTTGGTGATCCGTCAGATTTCCAAATCCTTCTTGAGTTCCGCATTTCGTAATGGGCATTCTGCAGTTCTGATTTTTTCCAGTATGGTTTAAGATGTGGATTGAATTTTCCATACGGTATATGTTCATCAGCAGCTGATAGAAGTGATGCGGTAATGTTGACAAGGAACATATCAATGTTTTCCTTCGATAACAGTTCTGTTTCTACTGAGTTCAGAACGTTAGTACATGTATTCTGGAATGCTGTTAAGTCGGTACTGTCGGCAGATTTCCATTTGATAACGTTTCTTGAAAAGTCTGGAGGGAGGTTGGAGAAAACATTAGGAACATCGATTTCACATAGTAGTGGACAATGGTCAGAGACTTTATATTCAAAGTCTTGAAATATTTCTTTATATTTAACTTCTTGTGAAATATATTCAGGGACAAAGATGTAGTCAAGTAGAGACTTGAATTGTTTATCTTTAGTTTGGAAACTAAATTGATTCCCAGATGTAAATAGACTACACATATTTCTATCCTGTATATTTTGAATGAGAAGTTTTGATTTCGGACTTTCGTACTTATTTTGAACGTCTGTGTTAAAATCACCACACAGTACTACAGGACCAATTTCAGTTAATTCATCAAACAAATCGAATACATCTTGCATCACGACTTTGTATTCTTCATAGTTAAGGTTTGTTGAAGGAAGAAGACATCCTATAATGAACATTTTCTGTGAATGATATTCGATTTCTATTGCCATGATTCTTTCATTTGTCTTTATATGTACCTCTCGAACATTAAAATCACTAGAATTTCGAACAAGGAATGCTATTCCTCCTCTTGTGATGTTATGTTTCGATATTCCTGGAGTAGCAAAACATGTTATATTTTCTGGGAATGACGTACGTAATACTGATAAGCAGTTTTTCGGAAGCCAGTGTTCAGATATGAAAACGACATCTGAAAATTCAAGCACATCAGATAACTCTGAAAGGCAGCTGAACACTCCATGTACGTTCCAACATGAGAGGATCATAAAGGTTATGAAAAGAGGCGATACTGACATTACAGTTTTTCTGAGCGGTCCGGTTCAGTGTTTCTGTCATTCCGGATAATCCAATCCCTAATAGAGATGGTATCTGGCCAGAAATCTGGATCTTGGGTTTTCTCGTAGTCATCTTCAGCGATGTTTGCACGAATTACAAATGTAGGGAACCTTCTTGCTGAATGATGAGCGAGGAGAAATATGCTCGATACGTTGACATCTTTATTTTCGCACCATTCTTCAATGTCTGCCTTGACGTCCTCGTATGTTGTGCCCCTTGCCTTAATGTTTGCTAAAACAATGCGTTTGGTTCGGCGCTTGTTTCTAACAAACGTATAGCCTGTAAAAGATGTTTTGGTTCCAGCAAGGTTATCACTATTCCCCTCCAAAGATGCTAGAGCATTTGCGTAGGTTTTTGTCATATTGTGGTTTTCTACTTTCTCTGATTCTTTTCTGTCACGTAACGTAGAGGCATTTACTTCCGGAAAAGTAGTTAGAACACCTCGATCCATTAATATTCTTTCATCAGTTTGTTTGTGAATCCGCGTCACTTCTCCATCGCTTTTCGTGCTGTTAGTGTTCTCATTTTCACTGTGTCGTGTAGTCTTTTGTTGCTGCACAATTTGAGTTTGTTTATCAGCAGAAGGCATTTTGGGAGATCCCTTTGTATTCTGATGACCCCTTTGGATTTTCCTTAATTCCCTCAATATTTCTTCGTTGGATTCATTGGCGTCCTCGCAGGACTTTAGCCTTTGCCGTAGGAATTTGATTTCGGATTTTAGTTGTGCTGTACTATCTGCCAGTCTGTTTTTTTCTTCCGCACAAGTTGAAATTTCTGTTTGTAGACGATTGTTATCTGCACGTAATTGACGAATGTCGTTAGTTTTTGACCGTAGTTCACAAGCAAAGGTCGCTTTCAGTTCTGTTAGAGATTCCCTGATAGGGAGGAGTTCTTTGCGCATAAGGTCTTCCATGATATGTAGGGGTAGACTATATGTATCCATACCTTCTTCGTTTGTGTTACCAACAATACTCTGCGACAAGTCTTGTGACATGGCGTGTTTCAATTTGTGCTTGCTGATGACTTCCCTCAGGAACTCAGAGGTCGACACAATGCCCTCCACAAAAGCAAATATATAGTATACATCACTTGCGTATTTTTCGGTCACTGATTTTCCAGTGCCTCGTTGGCGCCTTTCTGTTAGAAAACCTTGAGGAAAATCTTCTATTTTGGATTTCGCATAGTCATACAAACTTTGTCTTATATCATTTAGTTGTTCGGGTTCTTCACAATATTTCCCCACTATGTTAAGAATGAAAGCCTCCTTATCATATTGACCGAATTGTGTTTTTATTTCTTCAAAGATTTCATTGTCAACCTCATCTACATCTTGTGTACAATAGATGTTATCTTCATCACATTCGTTCTCACAGTCTTTGGAAGAAGTCATATTTATGAACAAAGGATGAAACACATGCTGACATCAACTATGGAAACACCCTGTATTTGTCAAACCATCGAGCGTGACGCCTTTTCCAAGACACGTTTTTGTCACACTTGAATGATCATATAAAGGTAAACAAAAATGTTTGACCGGAAGTGCCTTAAAGTAGCAAAAGTTGCACTTATTTTCTTAACTTGAAAATGTACACACTAAACTGGTGCTACAAAGTGTTGAAATACCTATTCTGTTGAATATCTGATGTCTGTAAGTACGTATTCGAAGAATAAAACGAATGCACCGTTCATCTACACGTTTACTATCGAGGTATAATGTCTGTGTAACTGACGTGTGATATACTGTATCTATAATGTATGTGTAACTGACCTGTGATATACTGTATCTATAATGTATGTGTAACTGACCTGTGATATACTGTATCTATAATGTCTGTGTAACTTACCTGTGATATACTGTATCTATAATGTATGTTTAATTGACCTGTGATATACTGTATCTATAATGTATGTGTAACTGACCTGTGATATACTGTATCT
The DNA here is from genome assembly GCF_947568905.1 of Ostrea edulis. NCBI lineage: Eukaryota > Metazoa > Mollusca > Bivalvia > Ostreida > Ostreidae > Ostrea > Ostrea edulis. The sequence goes on from NC_079167.1 coordinate 70,706,470, forward strand.
ATAATGTCTGTGTAACTTACCTGTGATATACTGTATCTATAATGTATGTTTAATTGACCTGTGATATACTGTATCTATAATGTATGTTTAATTGACCTGTGATATACTGTATCTATAATGTCTGTGTAACTGACCTGTGATATACGGTATCTATAATGTCTATATAACTGACCTGTGATATACTGTATCTATAATGTCTGTGTAACTGACCTGTGATATACTGTATCTATAATGTATGTGTAACTGACCTGTGATATACTGTATCTATAATGTCTGTGTAACTGACCTGTGATATACTGTATCTATAATGTATGTTTAATTGACCTGTGATATACTGTATCTATAATGTATGTGTAACTGACCTGTGATATACTGTATCTATAATGTCTGTGTAACTTACCTGTGATATACTGTATCTATAATGTATGTTTAATTGACCTGTGATATACTGTATCTATAATGTATGTTTATTGACCTGTGATATACTGTATCTATAATGTCTGTGTAACTGACCTGTGATATACGGTATCTATAATGTCTATATAACTGACCTGTGATATACTGTACCTATAATGTCTGTGTAACAGACCTGTGATATACTGTATCTATAATGTCTATATAACTGACCTGTGATATACTGTATCTATAATGTCTGTGTAACTGACTTATGATATATGGTATCTATTATGTATGTATAACTGACCTGTGGTATACTGTATCTATAATGTCTGTGTAACTGACCTGTGATATACTGTATCTATAATGTATGTATAACTGACCTGTCATATACTGTATCTATAATGTCTATATAACTGACCTGTGATATACTATATCTATAATGTCTATATAACTGACCTGTGATATACTGTATCTATAATGTCTATATAACTGACCTGTGATATACGGTATCTATAATGTCTATATAACTGACCTGTGATATACTGTATCTATAATGTATGTGTAACTGACATGTGATATACTGTATCTATAATGTATGTATAACTGACCTGTGATATACTGTATCTATAATGTATGTTTAATTGACCTGTGATATACTGTATCTATAATGTATGTATAACTGACCTGTGATATACTGTATCTATAATGTCTATATAACTGAGCTGTGATATACTGTATCTATAATGTCTATATAACTGACCTGTGATATACTGTATCTATAATGTCTGTGTAACTGACCTGTGATATACTGTATCTATAATGTCTATATAACTGACCTGTGATATACTGTATCTATAATGTATGTGTAACTGACCTGTGATATACTGTATCTATAATGTATGTATAACTGACCTGTGATATACTGTATCTATAATGTATGTGTAACTGACCTGTGGTATACTGTATCTATAATGTATGTGTAACTGACCTGTGGTATACTGTATCTATAATGTATTTGTAACTGACCTGTGATTTACTGTATATATAATGTATGTGTAATTGACCTGTGTTATACTGTATCTATAATGTATGTGTAACTGACCTGTGATATACTGTATCTATAATGTCTATATAACTGACCTGTGATATACTGTATCTATAATGTCTATATAACTGACCTGTGATATACGGTATCTATTATGTATGTATAACTGACCTGTGGTATACTGTATCTATAATGTATGTATAACTGACCTGTGATATACTGTATCTATAATGTCTGTGTAACTGACCTGTGATATACTGTATCTATAATGTCTGTGTAACTGACCTGTGATATACTGTATCTATAATGTATGTGTAACTGACCTGTGGTATACTGTATCTATAATGCATGTGTAACTGACCTGTGATTTACTGTATCTATAATGTCTGTATAACTGACCTGTGGTATACTGTATCTATAATGTATGTGTAACTGACCTGTGATATACTGTATATATTATGTATGTGTAACTGACCTGTGATATACTGTATCTATAATGTATGTGTAACTGACCTGTGATATACTGTATATATAATGTATGTACAACTGACCTGTGATATACTGTATCTATAATGTATGTGTAACTGACCTGTGATATACTGTATCTATAATGTCTATATAACTGACCTGTGATATACTGTATCTATAAGGTATGTGTAACTGACCTGTGATATACTGTATCTATAATGTCTGTGTGACTGACCTGTGATATACTGTATCTATAATGTATGTGTAACTGACCTGTAATTTGACATTTACTGCCTCTATACCCATCCTGACATTCACATGTACCGTCCAACTCATCACATGACCCAGGTACACATCCAGGAGAGCATTCATGTTCACACCAGACACCATAGTGTGACCCGTCACAAGATTGACAGGTGCTCTCTGGAGTAGACTTTGTACAAGGAATCCCCAGAGTGTTTACTTCACAAACTAAATCATTCAGATACCCTGAATTACAGACACATTAAAGACAGTGAAATACATTGTATTATACACATATCTAAAACATTTATAACAACCTATCATTCTCTCACTAGCTGATGGACAACCATTTTTCACTGATAAATGCTAATAATGTGTTACTGTGTTGATGGTATCAATAATTTCTGTGGATATTGATAAACTTTGATATTTAACGTAGTTTGTACTGTGAGTTGTGATATTCACCGACTAGAGCTCAGGAAATTACTGTCGGTACATTCTGCAGTAAACAATGACGATACAGTCTGTGGCCGTTGATCTCATGCAAATGTGAAGATGGGCCGTGGACGGGGACCAAAATTTACATGATAAAAGGGGTGTTATAAAACAATTTTTGATGAAAAACACCATAGAATAATGAGACATGGCCAAACTGCAGATTGACGTTTATTTTTGTTATAGGATGTCAATCTCTAAGTACATAAATCTTGATACAACATTCATAAGTGTGCCTTATATTTGTTGCATATTCAATGACACCAGTCTGGGTGATCTAATGTGTGTATTTGGTAAACTAATAACAAATAAATTAAACAAGAAGTATCATCAAGTAAACAAATCAAAAGGATGGATTCTTCCATGTACATTTTTGTGTTTGGTGTTGTATTTCTCTCGATTAGATGACAAACAATATGTACATCACGAAAAAGTGTTTTAAAATTGTTTGTTTTGAAACACTCCAAAGTACAAACAAATTGAATACCAGTATTTCCCAGTACCAACAGATGTTATCAGCACCAAGCGCATTAATGATCATCAAGACCAACAGTAATTATAACCAAAGAATGACACTCTCAGTACGTTTGCTGCATTAAACTGTTTTAAGGTATTCAAATACCCAAGTTAAACAATCACTGAAAGTATTCAAGATCCCAAATAACAATCACATTGAAGGCATTCGAACAACGACAATATCACCTGCATATGGTGTTTATATATCTCAACTGATTCGATATGCAAGAGCTTGTTCTGGGTATAGTCAGTTTTTAAATCGAGGTAAGCTACTGACAAACAAGTTGATGGTACAGGGATTTCAACAGTCTCGATTAAAGTCAGCATTTCGCAAATTCTATGGTCGTTATAACGATCTAGTTCGTCAATACAACCTCGCATTGGGTCAAATGCTGTCTGACGTGTTTCATACCGATTGTTAAGCCGTTCTTGGCGCACTGATTTTGACTGCGGATAACTCCGTTTACCTGATCAGGATATGGGGCTCACGGCGGGTGTGACCGGTCAACAGGGGATGCTTACTCCTCCTAGGCACCTGACCCCACCTCTGGTGTGTCCAGGGGTCCGTGTTTGCCCAACTATCTATTTTGTATTGCTTGTAGGAGTTATGAGATTGATCACTGTTCGTTATCTTCACCTTGCATTCAAATTCCCGATTTTTTTCTTTCATACAAGCTAACATATATTTGTCGAACTATGTATGACTAATATACAATTCAATTCAATAGAAAATTAATTATCTACCACAACTATACCTTTGAGTTTGAATTCACATAATCCCAAAGCTCCAAAACTTGTCCTATTGATAATGATGACATCTCCATACAAGGGTCGATCACAATTGACAGTTTGTTCGTAAATTACAAATGTAAAAGGTTGTCTTTCATCTGAACAGACGTGTTGAGAAGAATATTCACTCGAGTGATCCTGTACTTGTATTTCATAATTGCCTACAAAATAAATAAATGAATGTTTGATAATTGAAATCAATAATTGAACAGCTGATTAACCACTAAAACAAAAACATTGTAGCATTACTAACCTCCTTTTAGCCTAAGTTGGACACCAGCTACGGTTAGGGATTGGTTAAACTGAATTTTCCAGTATTCTCCTACACCTTTATTTGTCGTAGCACAAGATGTGATATCTTCGTCTACAGCACTGTGGGGTCCGTTTAGGGGTACTGGATGAGAGCTTTGTGAAACACTGTACCCCACAAACGAAAGAACACCTAAACGTTTGAATTATCAAATTCGTTAATACATTGTACACAAATATGATCGGAAAATATGTTTTTAAATTTCAGTATATAAATATGTACAGACCTTCTGGAGAACAAAACACTAAGATGGCAATCAGCAGCTTCATCTTTGTTATTCAACCTCCCATTCAGCTATATCACATGATGAATTTCTGTCTATCATATCCGAGTTTATATTTCATCACTCAAACCAGGAAGAAGTGATGCTTGTATTTGTATTAGAATATACACGCAAACAAGATCAACACTTTATTTGAAATAACAGAATAAGGAAATGATTGTTGTCTATATTAAAGTGTTGACTACGTAACATATCAACCATCAGCTACATTATGAATATACTTGTACTAATGACAATCCTAATGTATCCATTATTTTGCATTCTACAATCGATATTCTAACATTTTAGCATGTACTATACATTAAGAATATAGGTACACTTTTGGAGAATTTCATGATTCCAGTAATATTGATCACATCACATCACAATTTATTCCTCTTTCAACTATATAGTCTAGGTGGGCAGTCATTACTAGTGATATCTGAATTGCTGAAAATAATGTCCTGAATACCTTTATTTTGAAAGGTTTGATATTCAGAGAGCCTTGATCTTTCACTTAGTGTCATATCGTCATTTCTATCACAAAATCTGCTGAAGATTATGACAGATGGGCTAAATTTGAAGTTTTCAGTAATACTCTAACACTTTACAAAACAACCAGAGATACATGACAGGATCCTGTAAATCTTTTACAGAGACAGATTGCAGGTTTGTTCTCTGAAGCCTATATCTTCCATCCTCACGAAAATATCAACTGCCGTCAAGTATGTTCATGTATTGTGTCGTTGTCAGGAAGATGCAACTGAAAACTATTACATTCAACAATTCATTATTGTCTTTACGTAATGTTATCTCTGTACATTTAAGCTGTTACAAGGATATACCGAAATAATAATGATTAAGACTAATTATATTTTAATTCTTTCATGTCAATGTACTGGCACAACAGTGCAGATAAAGCTCATATATTGTAATTGGGCTGTGTTTTGTTCTTTTCTATATTAAAGTGACTTCACTTCTAACTGGAACTGGAATAAGACATTCTGCGGACGTGTTTCCGTTTTCCTCTGTATTTACGATTTAATCATTTATTTCTTAAGGACTAAAATATTAAATTGTCTTGGTCTAATTTTGTTCTGTAGGATATCCAGGTACGGATATCTTGATGATGGTTGAATTTGAAATACTTTTTTTCAAAACATGGGAGAAAAAGGCGTTGTAAAAAGAGACGGAAGAATTAACAGGAAATGTAAGTGAAACGCATGCAAGTGTTACATGTAGTGAAGGGGACAACTCGTCACTCAAGAGCGCACTGGGATCGGCAAATCCGATATTATATGGAACACCTGACAAAGACCAAAACACATCAACGGCTATTAGCACAGAATTAGACGGTGAAGATACCGATGATATGAGGCGACAAAAGTGAAAAACAATAACAACATGTTCTGAAGAAGCTTGATATTTTACATGAAATTTAAGTGTAGGTCCTATGGATAGATAATGACGTAATGAGCATTAAGGAGGTAATCTACATAGTCATAATGACTGACTTCCTTTTAGAATATAAACAAAATATTGATATGAAAAATATTTGTGTATTCATTTCCTTAAGCTTAAATTTGCAAACAAAGCAATAGATGCTGTCAACATCAGCAACATTCATCGTCTTAAAAGGGTCCAGTCTTGTATTCCAATTTATTTCACGATAAAGTGCACACCCTGTATTTCCTACAAAACTTCTACTATTGCATTCAAACTTTAATTATCTACAAACTTTGCAGTGCCTAGATATAGACCATATTATGCTTAATCCACCTACGTGTACTTGTTCTTCATCTTCTTTCAATATAGTCCAGCTGGACATGTCATTACTGTTGATATTTATATAGTTGAAAACGAGGAACTCAAATAACTTATTCTAAAAGGTCCTAAATACAGAGAACCTCAATATTTCAATTGGCGACAGAACGTTATCTCTATTATGAATTCTGTTGAAGATTATGCTAGACGATGGGCTAAATATGAAAAAGAACTTGATATATTGTCAGAATAGATTAAAAGTATAAGAGGAATATTAAAATCCCGCATTAGGCACATCAAAACAAAAGTACGTATCATTTATCCATCCGTGTTTAGTAAACCAGAAGTGAAAAAAGAATTAGATAGGTTACATATGAGGAATATGTTTTGGTTCCGGCTGACAAAGCTTGTAATAACATAATCTTTGTTTGTAAGGCTCATTATTACAACTGTATTTGAAACGAACTTGGCATTAATTCCACTTTTGGTAATCGTACTTTTACTCCAACTGCCCTTTCAAAAAATGCAATTCTTCAAAACTATTCTTCAATTTTAGACACATTTAATATCCCAGTCAAAAGGTCGGATGAATATGAGTTACCGTACCTCTACTGAATTCCAAAAACTTCACAAATACCCTTACAAACAAAGATACATTGCTGGATCCAGTAAGTGCTCTACCAAGCCTCTATATTTGCTTCTCACGAAAATATTAACAGCTAGAGAAACTTCAAACGTACTGTGCCACTAAATATGCCAGAAGTGGTGTAAATCAAATATGGATTCTAAAAACAATCTAAAGAACTCTCTAAGCTAGTCTGAAATCAACAGTATGGAAACGTATGACTTTTAACATTTTCAATGACCATTCCTCAGGATAAATTAAAGACTAGACTTTTTGACATCATAGGCAGTTGCTTCTTCAATAAAAATGGAAAACGGAAACATTCATATCTAGTGATCAGTCATCCAAAAATTACATTGTTAAACGCCAATCTGATTCCACATGCAAGTACTCTGAATGAACTTTAAAATGCGTTGGAGTTCCTTTTTGACAATATCTTCGTAGTCTTTGTTGATCAGGTCTTCCAACAGTCGATTACAATTCCCATTAGCACGAGTTGTGCTCCTTTGTTAGCTGACTTGTTTTTATATTCTTATGAAGCAAAATCTATTCAAAAACTTCTACGTGAGAAGAAAAAATGTTTTGCTGTGTCCTTCCACTCGACATTTAGATTTATCGACGACGTTTTATCTATAAACAATAATAATTTTCATTCATATGTCGATTCGATCTATCCATGTCAACTCGAGATAAAAGACAACACGGAGTTGTCCACTTCTGCTTCATCCTTACGATAAACAGGATGATTTCAGTTTCTCCATCGTTATCTTCCCATTTTTATGTAGCACTATACAATTATGATCTGCATATGGTGTTTATATCTCTCAACTGATTCAATACACAAGAGCTTATTCTGCATATAATCAGTATTTTTAAATTGAGGCAGGCTACACTGACAAACAATTTGAATTACAGGAGTTTCAATAGTCTCATTTAAAGTCAGCATTTCGCAAATTATATGATCGTTATAACGATCTATTTGGCAATACAATCTGTCTTTGGGATAAACGCTGTTTGACATGTTTCATTACAATTGTTAGACCGTTCTTTACACACAGATCTTGATAACGGATTATTCCATTTATCTGATCAAGAAATATGGTTCAAGGCTCAAGGCGGATGCCACCGGTTGATAGTAGATGCTTATTCCTTCTAAGCATGTAATCCAAGGGTCCATTCTTGTCCAACACATATATTTTTGGATTTCTTAAAAGAGTTATGAGATTGACCACTCTTCGTTATCTTCACCTTCTCATCTTAACCTTTTCCTATACGCTGCAATCCCGTGATCTATGTTATGACATTATTTGCACTCGTTTCCTATGGCGGGACATTTACCTGAATTGTGACCTACTTTCGGGTCGAGTCCACATCTACTGCACACTGATTTATTCATATTTTCGGTTTGGCCCTTTTATGATCACTATTTGTTGCTGCTCTCGTACAAAAGTGGTTTCGGTGACAGATCATTATTCGTGAAAATGACTTGTGATTCTGAGCTATGGATGAGTTTTAATTGTTTTTGTGAGTTTTCATACTGTCTACCGATGTTAAGAGCTTTTGTTAACGATAAAACATTACCTTAGTCTAATAGTCTATCTTGTAATTTCATGTGTTTGAGGCTAGCAATAATAGCATCTATGTTTTTCAGATTGATATTACCGACAGACCTATGTGACGTATGTTATGTAATGTCTCTTGAAGTAAATTTTCAAATAAGGTTCTAAAACTTCCTGACATCACTTCTGACACCAAGCACTGTACTGATGGCTGCATGTGATAACAGACACGTAGTGTACGTGTAATACAGAACTATTTATTGTGTAGGAATACAATTGCTTTTGTTTGATAGATACATAGTTAGAAAATATAAGCTCTAAATTTGAGATATGACTGTACTTATACAATATATTACAATGCATATCATTTGCATATAGACTGTACACCTGTTTGGATGTATATTGTATGCACAATTCAAACTGTGTAGATACAGTCATGAATAGTAATTGAAAATACATACCTGGGTGAAAATACGGGTTTTATATGCACAATCCGGAGTTCATTTCGGACTTGTATTAAAATTCTTGACAACCAAGAAAGAATGGATTTGGGGTACTTTTGCCCAAATCTCAAATCGTAGGAGGGGAAAGGTTAGTCCATTGCACGTATTCTTCAATTCAGCATCTCAAACATCCACATCCTTTCACTATTGCTTTAAAAATGGGAGAGGAACAAATCGAATTCTGTAAGTAAAAAGTATACAGTGTTCGAAATTAACGGTGTACCGATAGACATATTGTCGGTCTATGGATAGTAATCAAAACGCCGGTAGACCGACTTGGTCAGATTTTCTATAGACAAGTTACGTGATTCCAAGTTTGAACCAAATTATTGTCTTTATCATTTGAAAAACGTCTTTAAGTTTGCTGCTACAGAATAATCAAAGTACTGAAAGTACTGAAAAGCGCTGAGCTGACTTCATGAATTCTGTCTGGAATGTTGATGAGCAGGAACAACAGGAGAAGAAGTTCATGAATTATTCTTTACTTTCGCACAACTAAATAAAACATTTTCTGTAAAGAAGTAACAAATATGGATGGGAAACAATGACCTGAAAATTTTCACCATGTTGAAATATAAATTTTGTATGATGTTGTTAAAAACAATGGTCATTATGATAATTTTTGTCACACTCGTAACTAAAACTTTGTCCTTGGACTGTTCCATCGCCAATCGCTCGGCATCAGGTGTGAATGTCACGGCTCCTCGAATATGACGTTAAAACGGATGTTCCGTGTCACAGTAGGTGTATATGTGGCACGCTAAAGAACCCTCACTGCTCAATGGCCGGAAGTGCCGTGCATAGGCCTAAATTTGAAGCCCTTCACCGGTCTTGATGACGTCTACATATAAGTGAAAAAATCTCGAGAGGGACGTTAAACAAGATGCAATGAATCAATACAATCAATAGCATTAAAGGCAATGTTATTTTACACATACACACTATATACTCATTCTAGCCCCACTCTGGATCATGAAAGTTACAAAGCTCTACATGACTATGCAATACTTGTTTCTTACAAATTTGATGTTGTAGAGAAGAATAGTTTTGGAAATTGGTCAAGTTTTAGTTGAAAATTTGAAAGCAATTGTAATGGTAGTTTTCGGTTAAAAGTGTTCAACTGTTATCTCACAAAAAAATATGGGGACGATGAACACCGACAGTAAAACCATACCCCTTTCCATCGCATATACCTGTCATTCTTAATTGCTTATTTGAAGTAGAAATAAATTGAAAACACGATTACTTTTCATTGTGTGTTACATACTGTGGACCGCAAACCATTTTACATTCATGTTTGACATGAAATGGCAACCTTTGTCTAACACTTGTTCTAATCATATGTATTTCAGTAAACAATCCTCGTACAATCACAGGCGGTGTTTTGAAAACTTGAATTCACGGCATTGTCTTCCGTAAATGCAGACCTATATTTTTTCCCTCCAGTATGATCATTAATGTCATTCTCATTTTTGAAACTAAAAATGAAATCAAATTTGATTGTGTTGACGATATCTCAGTCGTTTAGAAATGGTAAGGTTAGCCTAACACCGTTGCATTCTATATTCCTGACCTACTTACATGTATTTATCGTGTGTTGTATCGGGGGAGGTGTAATCAGTTACGCAATATCGCCCCTCTGAGACCCCGATCTCTGAACATAATAGTAAACAAGTTCTTTCTCGTTCCCCAATCAACGCGAATCATTCTAGGTAGTTAATTGTTTTACTGTATTGTACACATTTTTGCTGTGTCGGGCGAAAATTTTACTGTGTCGGAACTGCAGTCAAAACACAAATGGAAAACCCCTCGTGTATAGCTTAATGACGTGGCTTCTAATTATAGATTGCATTATGCAAAAGAATTGATTTGATTGACCTCTAACCGCAATGCGATAGTTACAATGCAAAGACACCCTAGCCCAACACGGTTGCGTGTACAGATTATTATTGATTTTTAAAAAAAGGTTTGCACGAATAAATTTCTTAATTTCAGACGCAGATTCAAACGGAAATTTTAACTGAAGAATGACCTGCTTCTTGTGTCCCACTGATCCCAAGAATGAAGGCAAAAATGTCTCATTTTTATACATAATTTATCCATTGTTTAACGAACTATATTTCCAAATTGCCCCTGCGGATATGAATGTAAACCCCGTACTAGATCTGTTGCAAAATTACGATTAATTTAAACACGACTTCTTTACCACAGCGATGCATGAATTTCCCTATAGATGGCGATAAACCGGAAACACGATAACGAAAGCAAACGCCAACTGATACCAATAAAGCAGCTAAGCGCTTTAATCAAAATACTGAAAGTACTGAAATCGCTAGGCTTTCAGGCTTGTAATGATGTTGTATGGATATACAAGTTATGATAGTACTATTAACATATCAAAACAAAATGTTTAATAATTTGTTGCAATTGCTAAATAAGGAAAGAATAATATATTGGAAGTTTGGAACACTTTTCTAAACAATTATAGATGCATAATATACTAGTATTTAAGATAGGGATTTTCTTATGAAATATTTTTTCATAAAATGGAAAAATGAAAATGTTTTATAGTAATCCATATTCTTGTTCGATTGAGGTCGATTCTTATTATAATAATGATTTATAACATAATGGAACTGTTAAATTGATGAAATGAACGCATTTTGCAGTGATATATGCACCTTTTTATTAAATGACATCTAAGAAGAAGAGTATTTGGTTTTTCCTCAACACAATGTTACCACACAATACCACTCAGAGAAACATTAAAAACCATTAACCCAACAGAATTTTTATTCCTCTGATAAAATGTTAGAAATATATTTCATCATTTCATCTCGATCAAATGTGATTGTATTTCTCGACAATCTCAAGAATGTTCTCAAATAATTCGAAAAGAATTCTAAATCATCTGACAAATTCTTACATATTTGCCTAATAGCATTCCAATGTTCTCAAATGATTCCGAAGGTATTTTCATTCGCCTGATGAAATCTCAAAAGTATATCTCATTATCTAAATCAAATGTAAGTGTATAATCTCAATATATCTCACATTCTAAAGAAATGTTTAATCAAATTAACCCCACTTAGATTTTTACATATTGTATCTTGCAGTTTTTAAAACTGTATATAATTTTTGATTTGTTAGTATCACACTTCTTAAAACATGGAAAGTAAATTTCCTTTTCTCAAACAATTTCTTAATCATGACTAGAACTTGTATTATATAAATGTATCCAATCCATGGTGCCCTAGATAAGGATTAAGCCCCTTTTTGCATCCACCGTGCATTATGAATATTCATATAAATATGTTATGTAATATAATAATTATGTAAAAATAACTCCTTTCTATGATCTAGAAACCCATTCTTTGAGGTGTCCTGCCTCTAGTAGTATAGCGCAGGGTAAACGATGAATTTTCCTGTGTAGAATTAAAATACCTTGAGCTATGTTTTTTTTTTAATTATTGTATTTTTTCTTATATAAAACATTGAAATCAAATTTAACAATATTATCGCAGTAAATACTTTACCCTGTTACTAATTATACACAATAATGTACTATATTACATTATTTTCTTTAATACAAGTAATAATTGTCACATATAGATGATTTTGTAATTACTGTGCTATAGATATGTCCAATCCAGGGGCTCCTGGCACTCTAGGCGAGGATTAAAATGGGGTAATTGATAATAAAAGAAAGAAAATTAGGCTTAGATCTATTTAATTTTGAATGCTTTTCAAATGATTCCAAAACAATATTGTAATTTTCTTTAATTTTCAAATAAAACTTTATTCTTCTCAATTTACTAGAACAAAGAAAAAATATATTAATTTAATATTGGTTTTGTGGGATTATTGTATTAAATTGAAAATCACATATAGTTATCTCTAAATTAAAAGTTAGGGTCTAAATATGTTTGTTTAGTATTATAGTACATGTATAATACCGGTAAAATTGCTATAGTTGCAGAACACACTTTGAACGAAAGTGTAATACACAACAACGTCCACAGGTCTCATCACTGTTTTCATTTTCTTATCAATACCATGAATACCTGTATGATGTATGATAATGTGGCATATCAACAGAGGTAGATTCATTTCATGCACAGTGAACAGTTGATATTGTTAATCTGTCTTCAGTGGCTTTTTTCACACAAATCACAGGTAGGATACTCGGTCCGATGGGGAAAAAAAGCAAAAACAAATCATGGAACGGAAAACGAAACAGAACAAAAACGGACCTGGATATTCAAAATATATAAATCATATAGTTTAAATATAAGATAGCAGGTAGATTTTGTCTTTATATATGTATTAATGAATACCAATGCACATGAATTTATATCAATGAAAATATGATATGTTATTGAAGTATTTTACACAATGTATTAAAATTGCCTGTGCCACAATACTAATAATTCAGAGTGCATAATTCAGCAATTAGCGCATTCTATATAATTCGAAACTTTAAAAAACGCATTGTGAGCATCAAATATCACTGTACAATAATAAAATTACAAATTAAACACATACGGTGAAAATACACTAACCTGTAAGTCTTTTACGTTTTAATGAGGAAGATCTAGCACGCATGTAAGATACAGCTATTCTCCACATTTTGCTTCAATCTGTCTTCAGTGAAGAATGGAGGTCTGGGTAGCTAAACCTTGATCTGTCATCGTTTCAAAGGACAACCGACACGTTTTAAAAGGACACTGCCGTCAAGGGCAAAAGAATGCTTATCTTTTCTGTCTTCATAAAATTTCAAGATCAGACAAAGCTGATATTAATCTAGTCAAAATGGATGAATAAAAATGACGAATGCAGCGAAGTCATATGATTTTTTAAAAGACAAACTTGAAACATTGCGTTGTGTTCTACATGATTATATATTTTTAAAGAAAGTTTTCCCGATTTGATATCTAACATTCTAATTTTTGAAAGAAATATAACGATATATGACGCAGTGACCAGTCGGTATTCATTTGAACAAAATTTCCAAATTACTCACAGCACCCAACTACTAGTATTAAATGTCACTAGTCCGTTAATGGATCGGATCAATTTTTTTTCGTTTCTTCTGTTCTTTTGTTTTACGAGGAGGGTGGGTGGAGTGAAAAACTCATTATGTATGTAGCTACTCGCTAAGACCTCTGTCAACGTTGGGTTGCAGGACTATTTTAACACCGTTAATTAAATCCTTAAAAAGGCAACCAATGATTTTTTTTCACAAGATTGATGGGGATTTAAAATAATATATACAGTTAAGTTTTTTTAAATCAGGCAAATACATTTATTTCATCAAAATCAAATTTCAGGAATTTCTTTACAAGCGGTAAAAGCATTTTCTCTTAAAATATTCGGCACCATAAATTGATTAAGTTTATGCCGCGTTCACACGGATGTGCATTAAAATTTCCGTGTGAACGCGGTTCAGATTTAGTTCCCATTAACTTACGTTCAATGCAAATTATATTCTTCGTGTGAACGAGGCATTAGGTAAATGTTTGTATAAAAGTTAAAAAGTGTTTTACAAGAATAAAAAGTGTTTTACAAGAATATTGCAATTGTGGCACTATGACAGCAATATCTATGGGCAGAGAAAATGGAAAGAATAAGATATCAAATGGCGATCACATTTTCACAAGAAAAGAGAGAGAGAGCAACAACAACAACCAAAAAAAAAAACCAAAAAAACCCACACACACAAAAAAAACAAAAAAAAACAGCAAAAAAAAAAAAACAAAAAAAAAAAAACAGCTGAAGAACAGAAAAAGAAAGAGGTTGCCATTGTAACTTTATCTTTTTTAAATGTTGTTTTCAGGGGAATTAAAACCTATTATTAATTGGAAAGGCTTCTAAAATCATTTCTAAAGGTGAATACCAGAGATGAAATAAGATTTGAAAGGCCATTTCTTTTCCGTATCTTATTTTTGCATTTTTAATTTTCTTTATATTTGTGAAACAACATACTGCCACAATCGAGAGCGGGTGTCAGAGAATGCATGGCAACTCTGGGAAAAGGGGTATTTGCTAAATAGTACGTTATTACGATTTTAAAATACGTACATGTATACATCATGTACAGTATATATGTATAACTTATAAAGTATATGAGACGATGGAAAATAAGGATGACATCCCGTTTTCAATGACATTTCTGCTGCCCTCGTTTTGATTTTACAAAATGCAGATCACCCCCATAATATCGACTAGGCATTTTACGTTCCGTTTCATTGTCCATTCCACGTTTTAGGAACATCCGATGATTGTTTACAAACAGCCATTTTCCAACCCCCGCGGATTTCATATCCTATGCTACGCGTTTCAAAACGTGTCACAAAACATTTGTTTGCTATTGCAGCAGAAGATTATTCTAAGTACTTTAAAGAAATATGTGATACTGCGTCGGTATTTTGACAGAAGCGCAATGGCCTACATTTTTCACAATGTTAAGCAAGCTATTTTCCCATGATTACAGATGGCGCGCAGCATATTGCGGTCCTCGGTTGACGGTGTCATGTAAGGAATAAATGGAAACTTTACAATTTTTGATTGCAATCAATTGCCAGTTAAGGAATTTTTCTAAGTATTTTAAAAGTGTAATGACTTAAAAATAGTATAACTGAACAATAATAGTTTAGTTACTGATTACATTAATATTTTACTAGTATGTGTCTCCTGTGTGGTTTTCTCGCAAGCAGTGTATGGTAATGATGTAAGAAAGTATGTAAATATTAACTAGTCCTCGACTTCAGTGTATCAGCAATTCTTCATTTTTAATTTTTATCAATATTTTCGACAACCAAAACACATGCAATAAGATATGCCTAAAACACATGTGCAACGATCACATACATGAACATTATCAATTTACATTTCACATTGAATAAAACTACTTGTTGCTAGATGTTCACCAGGTGGCAATAAACAGAACATGGTTTTCTTTAAAAAAAATTACTTGTCAAGAATTGTAGGGCAATATCATGAAGTCACCCTCCTTTTTTTTTTTTTAGCTCACCTGAGCTGAAAGGTCAAGTGAGCTTTTCTGATCACCCGTAGTCCGGCGTCTGTCCGTCTGTAAACTTTTAACATTATTGCCTTCTTCTCAAAAACCACTGGGTCAATTTCAACCAAAGTTGGCACAAAGCATCCTTAGGTGAAGGGAATTCTAAATTGTTAAAACAAAAAAAGAGCCAGGCTACCTTCCAAGGGGAGATAATCAAGAAAAGGTAAAAATAGAGTAGGGTCATTAAAAAATCTTCTCAAGAACCACTGGACCAGAAAAGATGAAATTTATAGATAAGCTTTATTAGGTAGTGCAGATTCTAAATTGTTAAAATCATAGCCCCCTGGAGTTGGATGGGGCCACAATAGGGGATCAAAGTTTTACATACAAATATATAGGAAAAATCTTTAAAAATCTTCTCAAGAACCACTGAGCCAGAAAAGCTGAGATTTACTTGAAAGCTTCCTGACATAATGCAGATTCAAGTTTGTTCAAATTATGGCCCCCAGGGGTTGGATGGGGCCACAATAGGGGATCAAAGTTTTACATACAAATATATAGGAAAAATCTTTAAAAATCTTCTTCTCAAGAACCACTGAGCCAGAAAAGCTGAGATTTACTTGAAAGCTTCCTGATATAATGCAGATTCAATTTTGTTCAAATTATGGCCCCCAGGGGTTGGATGGGGCCACAATAGGGGATCAAAGTTTTACATACTAATATATAGGAAAAATCTTTAAAAATCTTCTTCTCAAGAACCACTGAGCCAGAAAAGCTGAGATTTACTTGAAAGCTTCCTGATATAATGCAGATTCAATTTTGTTCAAATTATGGCCCCCAGGGGTTGGATGGGGCCACAATAGGGGATCAAAGTTTTACATACTAATATATAGGAAAAATCTTTAAAAATCTTCTTCTCAAGAACCACTGAGCCAGAAAAGCTGAGATTTACATGAAAGCTTGCTGATATAATGCAGGTTCAAGTTTGTTCAAATCATGGCCCCCGGGGATTGAATGGGGCCACAATAGGGGATCAAAGTTTTACATACAAACATATTGGTACATCTTTAAAAATCTTCTTAAGAACCACTGAGCCAGAAAAGCTGAGATTTACATTAAAGTTTCTAACATATTTCAGATTTCATTTTTTTTAAAATGATGTCCCCAGGGTTAGGATGGGGTCACAAGGCGGGCGGGGGGATCAAAGTTTTGCATACAAATATATAGGGAAAATCTTTAAATATGAGCCAAGGTGACTCAGGTGAGCGATGTGGCCCTTGGGTCTCCTGTTAAACGATGCAACGTCCCTGATTATAATATCACACGCTTTCATTATCCTTTGATTCTAGGTGTCTGTTGTTTTTAAAACAGATTACTACTGAAATTCTCTGTATTAATTGCATTATAACTTGGACAGAAATAACATCTAATACCCCTATAACATCCCCTCCCCCTCCCCCAACTCTAAAATTTGACGAAGTGCATATTTCAGAAAGTTTACTCCATAAAATCGAAGAAATTAAACCTTATTTGTGTCATTGACATATTACAACCTGTTAAAACTCGGCATCATAAAGAATTTGGTAACGTAAGCTTTACTACACACTATTTGTTAATACTATTTATGTGCAGCTTACATGTAGGACCGCAATCGTAAGCGCCCAGCTGCCGACGTAAGAGGAGTAACTGCAAAAAGGTAGGCCAATGTTCCTTACACTATTTGTTCTGAAGACTTTGGACATTGTTTTGAGTACCCAGCAATTAAAATGAAATACCTATTCTGAAAAAGCAAAAAAGGATCTACCAAAATTATGAATTTCACAACTCAAGGGTTTTGACGTTAGGATAGATCCAAATTAGTCATTTCGTGGTAATGTTACATACATCATATTATGTAAAGATTGTTATCAGTATTGTCACTTTCGAGGGCATTTAAGGTTTAAGATCATGTCTTGTTTTATACTCTTACTGAAAACTAGAATTTAACTTAGATACATGTTTTCAGAATAGGAGTTTTTCTAGATTTTGTAGCCTTTGGAACTAGTGACACTTTTAACTAATACTCAGGTGAGCTATAAGGCCTGTGGGCCTCTTGTTTAACTAGTTTATAAAGACATTGCTTTTCAGGGCTCTCAGTTGTGTATAATTGGGCAGTTGAAGGACCCATTCCAAATTCCAAAAAGAATGTCTATTTTCCCAAGTTTAATGTTTAATTTTCCAGTAGTCATTACCACCTCACCCCCCCAATACCAAATAATCTTGCAACTTATGATACTTTTATCAAAAAAACAAATATTTAGTTGAGAACAGACACCGGAAACCAAAATTTGATATGTTCAACTGTATGATGCAAGGTGAAGATAACGAACAGTGATCAATCTCATAACTCCTACAAGCAATACAAAATAGATAGTTGGGCAAACACGGACCCCTGGACACACCAGAGGTGGGATCAGGTGCCTAGGAGGAGTAAGCATCTCCTGTTGACCGGTCACACCCGCCGTGAGCCCCATATCCTGATCAGGTAAACGGAGTTATCCGCAGTCAAAATCAGTGTGCCAAGAACGGCTTAACAATCGGTATGAAACACGTCAGACAGCATTTGACCCAATGCGAGATTGTATTGACGAACTAGATCGTTATAACGACCATAGAATTTGCGAAATGCTGACTTCAATCGAGACTGTTGAAATCCCTGTACCATCAACTTGTTTGTCAGTAGCTTACCTCAATTTAAAAACTGACTATACCCAGAACAAGCTCTTGCATATCGAATCAGTTGAGATATGTAAACACCATATGCAGGTGATAATGGAATATTGCTACATAAATGTGGGAAGTTGACGATGGAGAAGCTGAAATCATCCCGTTTGTCATACAGTTGAGTTGTTAGTTTGCCGTTAATGTCTACTTTCAATAAAATATCTAAGTATGAAGCAGAAGTGGACGACTCTGTGGTGTCCTTTATTTCCAGTTCACAGGGATATATCAAATCGACATATGAATGAAAGCTATCATTGTTAATAGACAAAACGTCATCGATATATCTAAAAGTCGAATTGAAGGTCACAGCGAGAGATTTTTTCTTCTCACGTAGAAGTTTTTGAATAAATTCTGCTTCATATGAATATAAAAACAGGTCAGCTAACAAAGGAGCACAATTTGTGCCCATGGGAATTCCAACAGAATGAATTTTTCGAAATCCCGCAAATCGTTCTTCATTTCCCCATTTTCAACACCTTTAGCCCTTGTCCTAAAAACTAGTGTGAGAACTCTGCAGTTTTTTATTGTTGTTTCACGACTTGAATTTCGTACAGGCTTGCCTTTGATCTCTATGAAAACACAACTATAATTTTCACCCAAATTAGAATTGATTTAATTATAAGATAATTTGAATGACTGAAAAATTACAAAACTACTTTGAGGAAAAGAAATTATCCTTGAGTGTGATATTTTCTATGTTTGATCTGTAACATATTACCTATGAATACATACTTTGTGAATTAAATATTTCAGATCACACGTCAAGACCCAAGGTTTTATGCAGGCTGTATTCAGGTCTTAAATGACCTCACAAAGGATTTGCAATATTGTTGTGTAAAAGCAAGGATACGTAAATATATAAACATTTTGCTCTGTTAATCATCTTTATTTGCAGTTACCGACATCTTTTGTTTGGTTTTGTGCCGTCTTTTAAATTTCATTTTTATTGACTTTGATTTTTTAAAAATCTTTTTACCTAAGGAGTTACTGTATTGATAGCTTAATATACTTTTTCAAAAAGTTGGCATTTATTGTCAAATTTCTTCATGCATTTATCTGTTTATCCCCTGAGAAGCACATATCCTTTTTTACATGATGCTAATGTACTTTGTCCATGATATTGAATGGAGATTCCAATGCAGTGTTCTAGTTGGATTGGGAACACTTCTAGTATACCGGTCCCCAAAATATGGCGCTAAACTGTGTGCCGCCGAAGGCGGTTAAGTATATACGATCGCATTAGAGATCAGTAAAATCGCTAAAACGGAAAAAAAGTAATTAATTACAGGAAATGCCCTCTTTTCACAGATTTTAAACATAACGTTTTAAAGGGTCATTAAGACTGCTTGGGTGTACATCTTCATAACGAGTGTTGATGAGTAAACAAAGCAAGTTCTGTCTGGGTATAAATAGTTTCAAAATTACCACATCAAATGTGTATTTGATACATAATCTTCTGCTTCACAATTTCATATATGCCCGGTATATATACAGTAAAATATCTGTATCTTGAATATGGTTTCTCTCGAATACCCCGCTTGAGTCGAAGTCGACCGCCGGTCCCGGCCGTTTTCCCTATATAAATGATTTTAAAAAATTCTGATATTTCGAACACGGTAATCTCGAATACTCCGCTTATGTCGAAGTACTTTCAAGGTCCCATGCCCTAAATTCACCTGGTTTATCTCGAAGTGCAGTCAATTTTCCGCTCTGCTTACCATACCTGGCGTCGTTAAGTCGCACATTCACACCCGAATTGAAAAATTGAAAACACCCGCGGCTACATCGATTATAATTAATGACCACTAATTCACGCTCGCCTTTTCCGAGTAGACCCAGAACTAACACGCCCGATTCCGGGGATGGTGTTTTGAATGATACATGCTATATCATTAACACGAGGGTTAGATAAACGCACAAAATTGTCAAAGTACGCTTGAAAGGAATGCTCACAATAACGATAATTAATGCATTTAATAATACATGCTTCATCATTAAAACTAGAACAGAGAAAACACGAAAATTTATTTAATAAACATTCAAAAGTTGTTTTTTTTTTAATCCGTCTTTTTTGTTCTTACGTGATAGGTTCATTCACTACAACGCAATCGCTACATCGCAGTCGAGCCTGGACATCAGTAAACTTAAAGTATACAGGCACGATCATCTTCATTTTGAAACACATTGTGAATTCAATTGGATGTTTATATATATTTACAAAAACGAAATGTTTGTCTTTGACATTCCACAATATTAATTTATCAACTTTCATTAAACTATAAGAAACGGCAACGGGGTTGTTGTTTATAATGCAAATCCCATACTATGCATCAAATATCCTCCTTCAAAAAAAAATTCAAGATCGATTTTGGATATCTCGAACCCCCGGATATCTCGAAGTTTTTTCGAGGTCCCTCGGACTTCGAGATATATATATATATATATTTACATATATATATTATGAGCATTCCCTTCGATATATATATATTTAATTTCATTTACTATTATCTAAAATTTAGATTTTCAATAGTTTGATCTAGGGGAGAATACCACGATGTACGAATTAACTGTTTCACCTTTTGATCGGCCAAGTTAGTTCTTCCATTAATTAATTTCACACTTTACCGACTGGTACCACGGTGACCGGACACCCTGATTGTTATTCTTTTTTGAGTTAATAACAAAGCCTGCAACATGTAATCCGCTGGAAAAGTGTTTAGCTAGTTTTGTAGTGTAGCTTTAGTGCTTATTGTTAATTATATTTGTGTTTTCTCCATAATGTAATCCTTTCACGTCCTGACGAAGGGACAGGTTGTCCCGAAAATTTGACAATTCCAATTGTTCATGTCGTTGGTCATTCTAGTGCTTTATATAATTATTTTCCCTGACCATTGTATCTATTCAATATAGATCCGACAGTTTTGGATACTGAATGTTGTTGGTTCTTCAGTGCTTTATATATATATATATATATATATATATATATATATATATATATATATATATATATAATTTAAAAGAATAAAATCCGCAACACAGTAATGTTATAGATCATATATATATATAACTTGATTTACAGTATTATATTTATATTACAAATCGCATTTTTTCTATGAACCAATATATTTCAGTACGCGACACAATTCGTTCATTTTGACTATGAACGGATGTTGAACTACTTTGATTAATTCTTTATTGCGAAAGACATACATCTTATAGCATTATAACAAAATTGAGCATGGATAATAACTAAAAGCTGAAAATAAACGGCCAATTCTTACAAAGACATCTAGCAGATGTAAATACAATAGTATAATGATAGTAAAAAAAGGAGAATGACGATACAAATTACATATTATAAACTGTTCTTAGTTCAAGAGCTTTACAAATAAATAGTCCCAAGTTACAGAGTTCTTTAACATTGTTCACACTTAATAGTTGTATAAATTTGAACATGGAGGGTTTACTCCAGTAATACTTTTTCACTAACTTAACTCTAATCTGACAATATACAGGACTGACTAACAAAAAGTGGTATTCATCCTCAATTTCAGTGATACATGTTTTATAAAACCTTTTTTCACGTGGTACATTTTTATGTCTGCCAGTTTCTATGGATAAATTATGTGATGATAACCTTATTTTGGAGATACCCTTTTTGTACAATTTAGGAATAGATTTTTCTAGGTAATATTGCAAGCAAAAATTATCAACCAAATGTTTGTAAATAGTGCATTTTGATTCATACTGCATGTTGCTATGTCAATTTTGAATAAAATGACCCTTCAATCTTTGTTGTATTATTGGCAAACGAACATGGCTATTTAAGTTATTTTGATCATGCCACGTATAACTAAGTCCCAAACAATCAAGTTGTTCCTTGATAAAAGTAGCCCAGTTACGACTTGTATGCTTTGTATTTTCACAGATATTGTATAAATATTCATATGCAGCATTAAGTATACAATTTTCAGACTGCAATAGTTTAAACCACAACTTGAACATTATCAAAATACGAACATGATACTATGGTAAACGCCCTGTTTAAAAATATACCATGGTTGTATTAGTTTTTTTTACGAACACCAAGTGCAAATCTTAAAAAATCCAGGTGAACCTTTTCAATGTCAGGTCCTTTATGTACTCCCCACACTTCACATCCGTAATTCAAAATACTACAGACATGGGTATTGAAAAGGGAGAATAAGGCACAATGATTTAAATACAATTGTTTTATGGTTGATTTAAGGGCAAATAATGCTTTGCGACCTTGTGATGCTAACTGTTTCTGCGTTACCAAAAATTTACCATTAAAATTAAATAAAACACCCAAGTAAACAAATTGATCTAATACTTCTATACTTTCATCTTTATACACCCATTTCTCATCTTTGGGAATCTTCCCATCATTTCTAAATACAACAATTTTAGTTTTTGCTACATTAACAAGTAAATCCCATTCATCTGTATAACTTTGCAGTGTATTTAACATATTTTGTAGTTCAATAACCGATTCTGCAAGCAACACCATACCATCAGCATACATCAAAATATAAAGACTTAATAACTGTAAATCAGTCGGATGATTACTTTTTTTGATAAATTCAATTTCAAGGTCATTCACATACAATACAAAAAAACAGGGGACCCAACACTTCTCCTTGTAATAGACCAATGTGATTTTCAAAAAATTGTGAAATGTGACCAGAGGATTTTACACAGATTCTAATCCTACCATACATGGAGCGAACAATAGTAAGCAGCTTCCCTTGTATACCGTAGTGTTTTAATTTTCTATACAATTTTTCCCTCTTAACTGAATCGAATGCCTTCTTATAATCCACGAAGCCACAATATAATCGTTTTTTGGATTGGAGTGATTGTGTTATAAGACAATGAAGCACAAAAATTGCCTACGTAGTACCTATCATGGGTTGAAAACCAAATTGTGCATCTGAAATAATATACGAGGCTGCCCATGAAACGAGTCTTCTGTTTAGTATGGAAGTAAACAATTTGCAGAAACAACTAACAAGACTTATTTCTCTGTAATTATTTGGATCAGAAGGATCACCTTTTTTGAAAACAGGCACAATAACAGCGTCAGACCATTGTGTTGGAAAAAATCCTGCTTATAAGATACGATTAAAAATAATATGCAAATATGGTACAAAAAATTCTCCAAATTCCATGAAATACTCATTCAAAATATAGTCTAAACCATGAGATTTCCCCCGTTTTAATTGATCAATAGCTTCGGATATTTCTTTCTCGGTAATTTCCATATCTAGTTCATTAAACACTGTAGGTCCTGTGTCTTCCACATTCGAATAATCTTCTGTGGGAACAAATGTAGCTAAATCTTTCAAATGAGTGTGGAACGATTCTAAGTCTATCAGAGTATTTTTTGGCTTTCTTTTTCGAAAATGTTTCTTGAATACTTTTGGGTTTTGTTTACGGAGATGTTCAAGTAAATCACCCTCCTTTCGTAAATACTGACGCTTGAGTTTAGCTTCTAAATGTTTATAATTCTTTTTTGCTTCAATTAAATTCAAGTTATTTTCTTTGTTTTTGTAATGATTGAACTGCTTTAAGGTTGCGCGATATATGTTATATTTACTTTTAAGCTCTCCGTTAAACCAGGGTTTATCATGTACTCTATCAGGGCGCTGGCCCCCTTTATTAGACTTTCTATGGACTTCAAAACTAGAACGCATTAAATCAGTCAAGCGTGTAGTGAACGAATTGACCGATTCATTGATACTGGTTCGGGACTCACACGGGTATTTTTCAATGCATTCCATAAGTTCCTCAAAATTTTCTAATAGTGTCGACCTTGCCTGTGAATGAAATTCCTGGTTCCAGACGAAGTATGATGACTCTTGATTTACCTCAACATTAGAATTAATGTTTTGGATAATATGTTTTCCTGATTTGATTCTGATATGGAGCGGTGTGTTGTCGGAGTACATAGTAAAATTTGACACAATAAACTGATCAATAGAAGGAAATACATTAGGGGAAGTTATAACATAATCTACAACGCTCATACCCCTTGGTCCAACAAATGTATAATCATTGTCCATTCCTAAATGGTGCTGACCGTTTTGAATTCTTAGCCCATTACTTTTACATAAAGACAGTAACTTGTTACCCAAGTCATTAACAACCTTGTCTGGGTTCGATCTAACTTGGAGTTGTGTATCTGAACCATAGAATAACAATTCTCTCAAATCACGTAATACATCATTATGTAGTACATCGTGTAGAATGAAATCACTTGAGTTGGAAGTTCTAGCATTAGTATCACCGATTAGCATGACTTTACCCAGGCTCATATATTCAACAATGTGGTTTTCTAAGTCGCTAAATACATCACAGTCATAGGTTTGATAAAAAGTGGAACTACTAGGGGGTATATAAACACAAGCTAAATAGACATCTCCAAGACTTGGCATTAAAAACTTGTCAAGTTTAAGCCATATGACAGTGTCGTGCATATTCTCTAGGAAAGAAAGATATTGTTTTAATTCATTGCGTATTAAAATAACACAACCCCACCTTGTACTGATTTTGTTAATTTTCGTGGAAAAACATAACTATGGAATCCTTCAACATCAATACAGAAATCTTTTTCGATCCAACATTCTGTAAGTAAAGTAATATCATACGAAAGAATTTAACATCTGAATTTAGAGTCATTAAATTTAGAGACAAACCCTCCATTAATGTTCCAGCTAATTATTTTAACGAAATCACTCTCCGCGCGCTCCTAGGTCTCATCATCGCCTCCAGTCACCTCGATTTGTGTCTCCACGGTCTGCTGATCCTCGTCCAAATCGACCTCGTTTGGTACCACGTACAACTTGCCGTCAATGAAGAGCTTATCGACTTTAAGCACGGCCCTCCTATTATTCCTCAATGCTCTCTCCATGACTGGGATGAGTGATTTTCGCTTCTGAACAATTTGTTTTGGGAACTGCTCACACACACTGAAATTACTATTTTTGGCCTTGAATGCATTGCTTCTTATGTTCTCCCTGACTCGAAAACAAGAGAATTTAACGACTATTGGCCTGCAACTCTGTTTCACAATAGTCATTAATAATGTTGACACAGTTTCTCTTCCATGACCTCTATACTCTGCGAGTCCAAACAAGAGCAAGTTGTCCCTCATGCTACGTGCCTGGAGATCTGTAATTTTAATGTGTAACTGTTCGTTAACAAGTCTCAATTAACCTCTTTCATTGTATCTTTCATATCAACTTTTAGGTGATCTTGTGCTTTTCTAATTTCCCCCATCGTCTTCCCCATATTTCCTGTGAATTTCTCCTATTCTGAACAGTTTCGATCTTGTCACATAAAGAACTCAAATCTTTACTTACTTTGTCAATTTAAGAGATTTTCACGTTGAGATCATTTATACGGATCATCAATTGCTCCACCCAAGCAGGCTGTGCCGTGTTCGAATGGGTTAGCGGTGGTACATTGTTGAATTTGTTTCGTTCGGCGGTATCACCATTTCAAGTGTTCATCGACTTTGCTGACTTATTGTTTAGCTTGGGAGTAGATCCATCTGAGGACAAACGTCTCTTATTGTCGTCCGACATGTCTGATATGTCCATGCGTGTTCACAAGTCACCAAAATTACACAAAACACTTTCCAAATAGAACAAAATATAAAACTTGTAGCCTTTCAAAAATCTCGACCATCCATTTTCAGCGCATGTGCATATCTATCTTTAAAGCACGCGACTGAAAGAGCGTAATGATTTGAAAAAATACAACATGTGTTACAAGGATTTCACAAGGATTATCATGCCAATCTTGTAGTCTCCTAGCTCCAATATACAGTGCACCGTGCAATGTACATAAAAGGCAGAGTAAGACGAAGTGTGACGTCATGTCTATGTTTTGACGTACGTCACAATACGACTGTGACATAGGCAGATCTTAGGAGTTCCTTTTACGCAACAAAATATAATACATGAGCTGTCCCATACACAAAGAGCCATTATGGTAAAAATTATCAAAATTAACTTTTTAATGACATATGATAGCCAACAACATTAAAAAGACACGTGTGATGTTTAGTTCAAATATTCAGCATATTTACTGAGATATAGGCTGTCAAATGTTAAGATAATATTTCAATGACGTTACAAAAATGACGTTTAAATGACGTTAATCGTTCTCTGAAACAACTGTAAATTTCACTTATTCTCCGTGAGAATCTGGACATGTTATGTCCCTGAAACGTTCCCGGACATGTGGTCTGATATGTCTGTATAAATATTCATGTCGTTCTCTACTGAGTCCGCCTGGTGTTATCTCTGGAGGTAGATTCACACTGCTTTGGTCGTGATTGCTGAGGATCACTGGGACCTTGTTGTCGCCATCTGCATCAACGCTGCATAAAACAACTCCAGGCAGCAGTGCTGAAAAAGTGAAGTGATGAAAGAATAAAATCCACAAAACATTAATGTTATAGATCGTTCATATGACTTGGTTTACATTATTATAAACTGATATGTTTTGAAAATAAAATATTCGAACATATTTAATGCTTAAAAGTTAAAGTACATATGAATATATAAAATCAGCTGACAAGGGTATTCAAACAGCTGCGTGATTTATTGTATTAAAGTTGATTGTCGTGTTCATGCTGTTCCACGTGTTAAAATAAAAACAATAATCTTATGAGACTATATGTACAAAAAACATTCATTTTACAGTAATATATATTTGATGAAGCTGAAGATAACGAACAGTGATCAATCTCATAACTCCTATAAGAAATACAAAATAGATACATGCAGTTGGAGAAACACGGACCCCAGGACACCAGAAGTGGGATCAGTTGCATCTGGTCACACCCGCGTGAGCCCTATATCTTGATCAGGTATGTGGAGTTATCCGTAATAAAAATCACTGTGCCGAGAACAGTCTAACAATCGGTATAAAACATATCAAACAGCATTTGACCCAATGAGAGGTTGTATTGGCAAACTAGATCGTTATAATGACTATAGAATGTACAAAAATATATAAAAGATATAATACCTGTCATACGGGGTTTTGCAGGATTGTATCTGATTATGGAACTGGTGGCAGATTCATCTGTCTGAGTGTATTCCACCTACATTGTTAATGATTCACCGCTAAAAAAGTAGAGAAATGGTCAATTTCTGACGGGTGCTCCCTCTGTTTGTGTGTCTGGGTTTGTGTTTCGGCGTCTGAAATACTAAATCCTCACTATACTGTTTAATTACATTTGACCTGAATGGTCAGCCAATTGATGTTGTTGACAAATTTATTACCTTGGTGTTTTATTCAACTTCAATGGTAACTAGAATTTGTACGCAAAACAATTAGCATGCCAAGGTGTTCTCATTAAAATAAAAAGTTAAAAATATATGCCTTAAACAGAAACAATATTGACACTTATTATACATATGTAGCAAATATTTTGAATTATGATTATGAAACATGGGGTAGTCATAGTGTTTGAGATGTAGAAACGACACAATATGTTTTAGGTGTGTGAAGAAATATAAATTCTGCCTCCGTGTATTTTAAAATTGGGAGACTACCTATGAAAATCATTCGATATTTTAGAATGTTCACATTTTGGTTTAAAGTTTTACATAGTGAAAATTGTAATATTAGAAAATGTTATCATGTGTTAAATTACAATTGTGATAGAATGAAAAATTGAAGGAAAACTAGGCATGCTACATTTAAAAATGTAAAACTTATACGATACAATTTGCATTTCGACAAACGATGTCTCTTCAGTGATGCTCAAGCCGAAATTCTGGAAATTCGAAATAACAGTAAACTTGTTAGAGCTAAAAGAAAAATTAGAGTGCCAAAAACTGGAGCCAAATTCGTCCAAGGATAGAGCTATGAATGAAGGAGATAATCCTTAATTATGAAATGAATTTCTAAATTTCATCACAGCAATTAAATATACATCCGTATTTTCAAGCTAGTAACGAAGTACTTAGGTACTGGGCTGTGAAGACCCCCGGGGACTAAAATGTGATGCTATTTATAAAACAGAAGTTGACCACTATATTTTTTTAAATGTTTAATTCAGAAAATTGTTTTACAAAGTGTAGATTTTACAAACATGTTATTGGTCACTTTTCTTTACAATATCAATATTACCTTTGTAAAGCTATACCTAATATGTACGAAAGGCATATTAGTCAAATTAGATTCATCATTTTCTCACAATCTTGAAAATCAAACAAGCCGCCATAATGATATACTAGAATATATAATATGTAAATTCTGTAAAAAAAAAACCAAAAAACAAAAAAAAAACAACAACAACAAAAAAAAAACAACAAACAAATGACTTGGAGGATGAATACCACTTTGTATTAATTTGTCCTCATTACGAGGAACTTCGTCATAGAAATATTAAATTATATTATTGACCAAAAGCACGTGTTTTTAAATTTGTGCAATCGTTAAGTGTTCACGAACTTTGTAATTCAGGTAAATATGTCTTGCACTTAATTTTCCAGAAAACATTCTTGTTTATGAACTATTCTCCATAGAAATACTTAGATATAGTATATGTATGTTTAAATTTGTACACCGACATACAGTGCTATTTCGATGCATTTATTTATAGATGTAACATTAGAATATGATAAGATGTATTCGTTAAGCAATAAAGAGATTATAAATATACATTGTGCAATTTGATCGAGGAATAAATACTTTAGAGAAAATAACTATAACATCCTGAGGAAAAAATGTGTTTTACTCATTTTCAGGATCGTATTTTTATTGGTGGAAATATAAACGTAGAAATCGTCCTAATAAAACTGTAAAAGGTCAAGAAAAATCTTTAAAATCCCCAGAGAGTTAAACATCATGTTGTTTTCAACTATATAATCAATGTCGACACTATTGCATGTACATTCGTCGCGAATGATTACCTTTCAACAAAATCTTACAATATATATGTATAGTGTTACTAGCTTTCAAATTTCTATTACTCCATCTATTTGGAATTTTACAAATAATAGAAAAGAATCTTACCTCAGCTATTTCTATTTCTAGCACATCTCCCGCTTCAAAGTGATGAAACACGCGATGCAGACCTCCGTAGCTTAAGGACGACAGACCCAAAGACGTACATATGACGTGAATCAAACTGATGTATACTGTGCATGTACAACAAAATAAAGGAAAACAATACTATTGCTACGCTTCACTTCACATCAGTGTCTTCGATTTACCTGTGCGGATAGCTTCGACAGGTAACACGTACATCTCCGATACTAATTTAGAGGACATCAAGAAGAAATTACATCACGTTTTGGAACACCACGCAGTGCTCAAAATTATAATAAACATATCGTACAGTAGTAAATCATTCTAAATATTATATATATTTGGATAAATATATATAGAATGCCTTTTCTTTTCGTGAACGTGCATACATTTGCAGTAAATATGTCAAAACTATACAAAAATGCGGAGAAATATTTCATCTTTTATCTATTGATAAAATGGAATAAGCAAAGAGTTTACAATCTATACCATTCACAATTACTTCAAGTAAAAGGCAAAGACAGAAATACTATTGTACTTATAAAAATGGCATGTATGCTCGCCATGAAAACGCATCGAATGTGGACGACTATTTACCTGGGCCTACTCGTAATATCTGTAAAGGACCGCAGATGTACGTGTACACTTGTCGAAAATACTCTAGGTAGTAGTAAAACTCCCTTTATTTGCATAATCCATGAAACAAAACGATAAACCCCATTTGCATTCCAACAGTAAACAACATTGTCCATTGTACAGACTGCGACACACTTAGCCCGTGCCGATCAGCTATCTTCAATCAGGGGAAGTATCAGAGTATAATATTTACCCTGTATTGTACATGAATCCTTATACCATATGATTTACTGGTCAGAGTATTGCAGATTTATAAATCAGGAAATCATTTAGGTACATAAATTTGCATATACAACACTGTACGAATGTATGGGATGAGAGAGAGAGAGAGAGAGAGAGAGAGAGAGAGAGAGAGAGAGAACCGATGATCTTGTAATAATCGTGCTCTTATTAAGACAAATGATATCGTAATTCAATAAAAAGAGAAACAGTACTAGTAACTCAATATTGCTCTCATTAATTGATAATACAGATTTATTTGATTCATTTAAAGCACGCAATAATTAAAAAGTAAACATATTTTTAAATAATGTTATTTTCAATTACTTTATTTTATGTTAATTTGGCGCTCAATAGATATTATATATCTATGCCATTTTGCGTTATTACATTCTGCGTCGAACTCGACGCAAATTGTACTAATGCAAAATGTAATAATCGAGTTTATCGTATTATGCGTCGTTAATAAACATCAAGGGGAGAGGACAAGAGTGTCTGTTATCCACCTTTAATAACAATATCCATTTTTTGTTAGTTTGTAATGCAAATAAAAGATACATTGAGTGACAACCCCTCCCCCACTTACCCCAGCTAGAAAGTTCTGATAAAATAGTAGAAGACACACACCACCACCAATTAAGAAAATGAAGATATGAGGCACTCATAGTAGAGGACTCTAACCACCCCATCCGACCCCCAACGATGGAAGAAAATGAAGTGTAGGGGGAAATTATTGAGATAGTCAAAGTAAAAGACTCTTTAACCCTTCACCCCACATTAGGACTTTGAACATCGGACAAAACATCTTGGTTTGTTTGGGTGTTTTGTTTTATTTTATTGCTGTTTTCGTTCATCTTTTTTAATTATTATTTTGAATGGCAAGAGATTTTGAAGAATCTAATTTTCCATTTTTTTCCCTGTTGTACCCCCTCCCCCATGAAAAATGACGATACATGTCTGGTTATTACATGTACATTTTACTTTGAAACACATGCATGTATACTAATTGTATGGTGCATGTAGAATTGCACCCTTTACCAAGTTTTCCTTCATTTACACAGTGTAAGGAATGGTAAACCAAAATCACAAAACAAAATGCATAAAGACCAAGATATTTTCAAGCGTAGGAACTTCATTCATGAATACATAAATACATGTATTTAAAAAAATCGCATGCATGCATTGCAGGACTATAGCATTTGTGTGTTTTAACGTTTCTGTAACATGCCATAATGATTACTCTGAGGCTTGCGTGTAATTTATTCATAAATATTTTCATTTCGTAGATCTGGCGCAATGGCCATACCGCTGTACGTAGAAATTTCAAATTCAAATGTATTCGATAAGATGTTAGTATGCATAAATCAGTAAAATTCGTGTTGAGGTTTTATTTGATATGATACAATGTCAATATACTGTAATGTATTAGTAGGATATACAAAAGGCAAGAGTATAAACATTTTCTTTTTTCATTATCAGTATCAATATCTATATGATCACGAAAAAACATTATATAATTTATATCCGGATTCATTTATACCGATTTAGATATCAATAAAAACAAAGCTGCATAGTTTGGGAGAGGGGTTTCTAATGAGTCTGATGAAATTAAAAGAAGGAACCCAACATTTGTATTCAAACTAGATGTACTTCAAAATGAATTCATGTCTGCTCTGACTGAAAGCATGATTCTAAATTCGGGAACGAATCTTGCATACAAAATAATTAATAGGGGAACACATAAATTCGAGCTCCTTTGGAATTTAATGAAATGTAGATATGCACCTTTCTTTCAACACGAATTGATATGTTGTTTCGGGCACGAAAACAGGGGGTTGGGGTGGGCAGGAAGGCTGGTCTGCTTTTCCCCACTTTTTTGGACAATTTACTTTTTTCCCGTTATTCTAACATACAAAGTCAGTATTTTCTACATGCACAGTTCAAACTAATATTCTTTTTTTAAAAATGTGTAATGAATTCAATTATAAGCATCAACTCCTGTAAGTTTCCAATATATTGTCAATCACAATTTTTAAATAGCTGGAAATTTTTAATGCTTGTAAGCTTACATTTATATAAGTGATCAATTTTCTTTCCTTCTGTGAAATGATATATTATAAATCGAAGTAGGACGCTCTCTCTCTCTCTCTCTCTCTCTCTCTCTCTCTCTCTGAATATGAACATACAGGGACCGTAAATAATTATGTGGTTCCAAAAGAGACAACAAAACTATATTTTCGTTTATAAATTTCCTTTCATATGTGTCTTTGTGTAATGAACTGTTTATTATGGATTGCAAATGTAATACACGCATTTGCACACAGATGTATATTTTCGATCATTATTCCCTTATTTGTATATGATCATCGAGAAATTTTGAATTGTGCACGCAATATATCCAACCAGATATTAGATTCCCCATTTCTATAAACTGCAAAACCTCGACCAGACAAACATTCAATACAGGAAAATTTTTCGACTCTGACATCTCCCCTGATTGAAGACACCCTGTTTGGCACGGGTGAAGTGTGTCGCAATCTGTATAATGGAATGACAACGTGTTGTAAAGTTCTAACGAGATACAAATGGAGTTTATCATTTTGTTTCGTGGATTTATCAGAGTAAAGAGAATCTAATATTTTCGGTAAGTGCACATCTCCGATACCTGTTGAATAGACGCCCGTATTTGATACTTTGTTTCGCGATTATACCTTGTGCATTGCATATTATGCATATGGCATGCACCTTTATTTTGCAAGAATTGATATAAATAATATATTTTATGCTCTTTGTTTATTCCATTCTATCAGTATGTAATTGAGAAATGATTTATCCGCATTTATTTTATTAGAAAATGCAAATACTTGCATGCACTTGCAAGTATGCAAGAAAAAAATTTTGTTGTTGTATTTTTGTCTAACTTATCTAAACTTCCAGAATGTTGCATTAGTATACAATCAATATTTTGTAATTTTGAGCAAAGCATAACATTTTAAAATGTTATTTTATTTGTTTCTCATTCCCTATATATTACTATCGGAGATGTGCACTGGTCGAGTCCACCTAGAAAAATCACTCAGGTGTGACAATCACATTTGGGGTATATACGGGTAGAGTAAATTAGGCTACCTGAGAGAAATATGGCGGATAAGATGAGAAAGGTGTACGTATTTATTAATTCATGTCAGCTTTAAGCAAAATGTTTTACTGTACATAAATGATGTTGTCCCCATTCACAAAATCAGTCTGCTTCATGCATCAATGACGGGTTTAATATTGAACAGTTAAGAAATGCATGCTGATATTGCACACTCACCTTATATGACAACATTGATGAATTCCCGTCTATTTTGGAGTATTTTGAGTGAAAAGGGATATAGTTTATCAACTAAATACTTTAGCTATATAATAAAAGGGTTATTTAACTTATATTGGTGAATATTGGCACTCGTTGGCTGTCAAAATGCATTCGCAAGTTCGTGCACTTTAACAGCCAACTCATGCCAATATTCACCAATATAAGTTCAATAACCCTGTATTATTTTAGTCCAGTTATTGTAAATCCACTGTAACGCTTACAAATTTCATTTCTTTTTAAGAGGTTCATCTGAAAGATGTTATAAATTAAGGATGACAAAGTACATGTTATATGGCATCTTCAAACAGTTCAATAAGTACATGCATTTGGATACATGCTTTTAATCAGATATTGATTTTTTTTAGAAGGGTTAAGAAATATGACAAAATGTGCATATGACATCCGTCATCTCATGGTGCAATGAGGTCTATATCGGGATGATTAAATTTGGTGCAGTTCAATATTGACACCACCCCTGGAATATTATACAATGATTCAAGACTTATATATAATTGATAAACTTTTTTCCAAATTCATATGATTATTTAGCCTAACAGAAAAGCATAAAATCACAAGTAAAGCACTTATCTATCTTTACAACCTTTCCCTTCCTCCCAGAAAGTCAAAGTGGCTGACCATATGTTTTTTCTTTCTTTGTTTTTCCTCATTAATGCATACTTTACCTGGTATCAAAATTCTGTGTTGTAGAAACAAATTAGGTCTGTCGTCCTTAAATATCACATTCCCCGGGAAGATTCACAGTTTTCCAGGAAAAGAACTTCAGAGTACTTCACGCTTGTGACGTCAACATATACATGTCTTTAGTTGTGTCACGAGAAATACATCATAACTGTTCAGCGCTATTCATTACCGCTACATATGGAGTTA
Organism: Ostrea edulis; assembly: GCF_947568905.1. NCBI lineage: Eukaryota > Metazoa > Mollusca > Bivalvia > Ostreida > Ostreidae > Ostrea > Ostrea edulis. Next base: position 70,741,409 of record NC_079167.1, read on the forward strand.
AAAGCTGTTGTAAATTTGCTCGTCAAACATCGATTGAAATTGCTTTCTTGGTGTTGTGTATAACACCATTTTCATCTCTAATATTTGCGGTGGAAATTTGATACTACACCATGACATTGAAATCGTTCATAATATGCATGGAAAATAACAAAAAGAAAATGTTTTTATAAGTGCAAAATTGTTCAAAGACATATTTTTAGAACTTTAAAGAATCCGGGTGACTGTTCTATATCAGTAAATTCTGTGAAGGTTGATCTTGCTGTAAAAAGTTGACGGCGTGTCATACTTCATACATAAAACAAACGTCATCAGCATACCTGTATTTTTACCGGAAATTCGAAAGCATATTGTACACTACGTAGATACGGTAAATTAAATAGCAAGAAATAATTTAATAAGATTTGAAATTGTTATTTGCTTTCAACACCTTTTAACTCTCACTTCAAAGCGTATTCCTCGAATGTGCGGAAATTAAATAATTATATATCCTTTTTACTTACCTGTGCAGTTTTCGCCTGTATGACCGGTTTCACATTGCAGACATGTACCGTTGTTAATGTCACACATGTTACAGTGACGAGGACAATTAAGTTGACACATTTCTCCAAATCTCCATTCTCGACACACAGTGCATTTCTGATTCAGAACGTCACACTCCGTGCACGAAGACGAACAGGTTTTACATACAGATGAACAGTCCCCTATAATGGATGTACCGTGGTAAATACCCACAACCAATAATCACATGTTATACAGCTGCAATAACACTCTTGTTCAAACTTTACCATTAATATACTGTATCTATAATGTCTATATAACTGACCTGTGATATACTGTATCTATAATGTATGTATAACTGACCTGTGATATACTGTATCTATAATGTATGTGTAACTGACCTGTGATATACTGTATCTATAATGTATGTGTATCTGACCTGTGATATTCTGTATCTATAATGTATGTGTAACTGACCTGTGATATACTGTATCTATAATGTATGTGTATCTGACCTGTGATATACTGTATCTACAATGTATGTGTAACTGACCTGTGATATACTGTATCTATAATATATGTGTAACTGACCTGTGATATACTGTGTCTATAATATATGTGTAACTGACATGTTATATACTGTATCTATAATGTATGTGTAACTGACCTGTGATATACTGTATCTATAATGTATGTGTAACTGACCTGTGATATTCTGTATCTATAATGTATGTGTAACTGACCTGTGATATACTGTATCTATAATGTATGTGTAACTGACCTGTGATATACTGTATCTATAATGTATGTGTAACTGACCTGTGATATTCTGTATCTATAATGTATGTATAACTGACCTGTGATATACTGTATCTATAATATATGTATAACTGACATGTGATATACTGTATCCATATTGTATGTGTAACTGACCTGTGATATACTGTATCTATAATGTATGTGTAACTGACCTGTGATATACTGTATCTATAATATATGTGTAACTGACCTGTGATATACTGTATGTATAATGTATGTGTAACTGACCTGTGATATTCTGTATCTATAACGTATGTATAACTGACTTATGATTTACTGTACCTATAATGTATGTGTAACTCACCTATGATATACTGTATATATAATGTATGTGTAACTGACCTATGATATACTGTATCTATAATGTATGTGTAACTGACCTATGATATACTGTATCTATAATGTATGTGTAACTGACCTATGATATACTGTATCTATAATGTATGTGTAACTGACCTGTGATATACTGTATCTATAATGTATGTGTAACTGACCTGTGATATTCTGTATCTATAACGTATGTATTACTGACTTATGATATACTGTATCTATAATGTATGTGTAACTGACTTATGATATACTGTATCTATAATGTATGTGTAACTGACCTATGATATACTGTATCTATAATGTATGTGTAACTGACCTATGATATACTGTATCTATAATGTATGTGTAACTGACCTATGATATACTGTATCTATAATGTATGTGTAACTGACCTATGATATACTGTATCTATAATGTATGTGTAACTGACCTGTGATATACTGTATCTATAATGTATGTATAACTGACCTGTGATATACTGTATATATAATGTATGTGTAACTGACCTGTGATATACTGTATCTATAATATATGTGTAACTGACCTGTGATATACTGTATCTATAATATATATGTAACTGACCTGTGATATACTGTATTTATAATGTGTGTAACTGACCTGTGATATACTGTATCTATAATGTATGTATAACTGACCTGTGATATACTGTATCTATAATGTATGTGTAACTGACCTGTGATATACTGTATCTATAACGTATATGTAACTGACCTGTGATATACTGTATCTATAATGTATGTGTAACTGACATGTGGTATACTGTATCTATAATGTATGTGTAACTGACCTGTGATATACTGTATCTATAATGTATGTGTAACTGACCTGTGATATACTGTATCTATAATGTATGTGTAACTGACCTGTGATATTCTGTATCTATAACGTATGTATTACTGACTTATGATATACTGTATCTATAATGTATGTGTAACTGACCTATGATATACTGTATCTATAATGTATGTGTAACTGACCTATGATATACTGTATCTATAATGTATGTGTAACTGACCTATGATATACTGTATCTATAATGTATGTGTAACTGACCTATGATATACTGTATCTATAATGTATGTGTAACTGACCTATGATATACTGTATCTATAATGTATGTATATCTGACCTATGATATACTGTATCTATAATGTATTTGTAACTGACCTATGATATAATGTATCTATAATGTATGTGTAACTGACCTATGGTATACTGTATCTATAATGTATGTGTAACTGACCTATGATATACTGTATCTATAATGTATGTATAACTGACCTGTGATATACTGTATCTATAATGTATGTAGAACTGACCTGTGATATACTGTATATATAATGTATGTGTAACTGACCTGTGATATACTGTATCTATAATATATGTGTAACTGACCTGTGATATACTGTATCTATAATATATATGTAACTGACCTGTGATATACTGTATTTATAATGTGTGTAACTGACCTGTGATATACTGTATCTATAATGTATGTATAACTGACCTGTGATATACTGTATATATAATGTATGTGTAACTGACCTGTGATATACTGTATCTATAACGTATATGTAACTGACCTGTGATATACTGTATCTATAATGTATGTGTAACTGACATGTGGTATACTGTATCTATAATGTATGTGTAACTGACCTGTGATATACTGTATCTATAATGTATGTGTAACTGACCTGTGATATACTGTATCTATAATGTATGTATAACTGACCTGTGATATACTGTATATATAATGTATGTGTAACTGACCTGTGATATACTGTATCTATAATATATATGTAACTGACCTGTGATATACTGTATTTATAATGTGTGTAACTGACCTGTGATATACTGTATCTATAACATATGTGTAATTGACCTGTGATATACTCTATCTATAATAATATATATGTAACTGATCTATGATATGCTGTATGTATAATGTATATGTAACTGACCTGTGATATACTGTATCTATATTGTATATGTAACTGACCTGTGATATACTGTATATATAATGTATGTGTAACTGACCTGTGATATACTGTATCTATAATATATGTGTAACTGACCTGTGATATACTGTATCTATAATATGTGTGTAACTGACCTGTGATATACTGTATTTATAATGTGTGTAACTGACCTGTGATATACTGTATCTATAATGTATGTATAACTGACCTGTGATATACTGTATATATAATGTATGTGTAACTGACCTGTGATATACTGTATCTATAACGTATATGTAACTGACCTGTGATATACTGTATCTATAATGTATGTGTAACTGACATGTGGTATACTGTATCTATAATGTATGTGTTACTGACCTGTGATATACTGTATCTATAATGTATGTGTAATTGACCTGTGATATACTGTATCTATAATGTATGTATAACTGACCTGTGATATACTGTATTTATAATGTGTGTAACTGACCTGTGATATACTGTATCTATAACATATGTGTAATTGACCTGTGATATACTCTATCTATAATAATATATATGTAACTGATCTATGATATACTGTATGTATAATGTATATGTAACTGACCTGTGATATACTGTATATATAATGTATGTGTAACTGACCTGTGATATACTGTATCTATAACGTATATGTAACTGACCTGTGATATACTGTATCTATAATGTATGTGTAACTGACCTGTGCTATACTGTATATATAATATATGTGATATACTGTATTTATAATGTATGTGTAACTGATCATTGATATACTGTATCTATAATGTATGTATAACTGACCTGTGATATACTGTATCTATAATGTATGTGTAACTGACCTGTAATTTGACATTTACTGCCTCTATATCCATCCTGGCATTCACATGTACCGTCCAACTCATCACATGACCCAGGTACACATCGAGGAGAGCATTCATGTTCACACCAGACACCATAGTGTGACCCGTCACAAGATTGACAGGTGCTCTCTGGAGTACACTTTGTACAAGGAATCCCCAGAGTGTTTAATTCACAAACTAAAATCATTCAGATAACCTGAATTACAGACACATTAAAGACAGTGAAATACATTGCATTATACACATATTTAAGATATTCATATACAATCTATCATTCACTCACTAACTGATGGACAGGCATTTTTCACTGATAAATGCTGATAATGTGTTACTGTGTTGATGGTACTAATAATTTCTGTGGATATTGAGAAACTTTGATATTTAACATAGTTTGTACTGTGAGTTGTGATATTCACCGATTAGAGCTCAGGAAATTACTGTCGGTACATTCTGCAGTAAAAAGTGACGATACAGTCTGTGGCCGTTGATCTCATGCAACATGTGAAGATGGGCCGCGGACGGGGACCAAAATTGACATGATAAAAGTGGTGTTAAAACAATTTTTGATGAAAAACACTATAGAAGAATGAGACATGGCCAAACTGCAGATTGGTGTTTATTTTGTTATAGGATGTCAATCTCTATCTACATATATAAATCTTGATACAACATTCATAAGTGTGCCTTATATTTGTTACATATTCAATGACACCAGTCTGGATGATCTAACGTATGTATTTGGTAAACTAATAACAATCAAAAATTAAACACGAATCTCTCAATTGTTTTCCTCAAATAAAAAGAAAGTTGTAATAATTCTTATACACAGAAATTCAAGAAGTATAATCAAGTAAACAAATTAAAAAGCTGGATTCTTCCATGTACATTTTTGTGTTTGATGTTGTATTTCTCTCGATTAGATGACAAACAATATGTACATCACGAAAAATTGTTTTAAAAATATTTGTTTTGAAACACATCGAAGTACAAACAAATTGAATACCAGATATTCCCAGTACCAACAGATGTTATCAGCACCAAGCCCATCAGTAATCATCAAAACCAACAGCACATTAACAGTAATTATCAGCAAAGAATGACGTTCTCAGTACGTTTTCTGTCCAGTACTGTATGTACTGCATTAAACTGTTTTAAGGTTTTAAAATACCCAAGCTAAACATTCGCTGAAAGTATTCAAGACCCCAAATAACAATCTCATTGAAGGAATTCGAATAACGACAGAAAGCATTCCAATTCCCGATTTGTACTTTCATACAAGCTAACATATATTTGTCGAACTATGTATGACTAATATACAATTCAATTCAATAGAAAGTTAATTATCTCCCACAACTATACCTTTGAGTTTGCATTCACATAATTCCAAAGCTCCATAAGTTGTCCTATTGATAATGATGACATCTCCATACAAGGGTCGATCACAATTGATAGTTTGGTTGAAAATTACAAACGTAAAAGGTAGTCGTACATCTGAACAGACGTGTTGAGAAGAATATTCACTTGAGTGATTCTGTACTTGTATTGCATAATTGCCTACAAAATAAATAAATAAATGTTTGATAATTGAAATCAATAATTGAATCAGTTGATTAGTCACTGAAACAAACACATTAATTGTAGTTATTACTAACCTCCGTTTAGCCTAAGACTGACACCAGCTACGGTTACGGATTGGTTAAACTGAATTTTCCAATATTCTCCTACACCTTTCTTCGTTATTGCACAAAATGTCATGTCGTCGTCTATAGCATTGTGGGCTCCGTTTTGGAGGGTATATTCAGAGCTTTGTGAAACATTATACCCCACAAACGAACGAACACCTAAACGTTTGAATTTTAAAGTTTGTTAATATTCTGTGCAAAAATTTTATTCTAGGAAAATATATTTCAGATTTCACTATGTAATCTGTACAAACCTTCTGTCAGAGCCAAACAGACTAACACGACAATCAGCATATCCATTGTTATGTAACAAGTACCTTCCATTCAGCTTTTTCATATGCTAATTTTCTCTCTTTTATATCGGTGTGTACATTTTCATCACTCAAACCAGGAAAAATTTGATGCTTGTATTAGAATATACATGTAAACAAGATCAACACTTTATTTGGAATAACATAATAAGGAAATGATTGGTGACTGTATGAATTTGTTGACTACGTAACATATCAACTATCGACTTCATTATGAAAATACATGTACTTGTACTAAGGACAATCCTAATGCATCTATTATTTTGCATTCTACAAACGATATTTTAACACATTAGCATGTAGGATACATAAATCAATGCAGATATACTGTTCATAATGTCATGAATCCAGTAATGTTTGTCACTTTACACTACAAGTTATTCTTCTTTCAACTATAAATCCAGCTATACAACCACTACTGGTGATGTCAATATAGCTGAAAATGATGACCTGAAGTCATTTATTTTAAAAAGTTTGAACTTCATAAGAGCCTTGATCTTTCAATGGGCTGAATGTGAAGCCTACAGTAATATTGTGACACTACACAAACCAATCCTTACAAGCAGAGACGTATTGAAGGATCCAGTAAATATTCTATCAAGAAATAACCAACTGTCGTGAAGTATGTAACGCACCTCTAACAATATCGTTGTCAGGAAGATACAACTGAAAAATATTACACTAAATGTTTCATTTTTTAACATAATTTTATCCCCCCCCCTTTTTCTACAAGAATATGCTAAAATGTATTTCTGCAATATTGATTCAGACTGATTTTATTTCCCTAATGTCACTGTTTCGAACCGGAACTGGAATAGGACATTAAAACTGTGTAAACGCGTTTTGATTTTCCTCAGTATTTACGATTTATTCTCATTTTCACCACGGACTAAAGCATCGTCTTGGTCTAGTTTTGTTCTTTTCCGTATTATCTCTATGCCGTGATTAGCACACCGATTTTGACTACGGATTGTTCAGTTTATCTGATCAAGACACACACGCACATATATATAGGGCTCACGGCGGGTGTGACCTATCGATAGGGGATGCTTACTCTTCCCAGGCACCTGCTCCCATCTCTGGTATGTTCAAGGGTCCGTGTTTGCCTACTCTTTATTTTGTATTAGTTATAGGAGTTATGAGATTGATCATTGTCTTATCTTCACCTTTAATCTAGGTACAAATAGCTTGTGGATGGTTGGATTTGATATAATTTGATATAATTTTTTCAAGGCATGGGAGAAAAGGAGTGTCAAAAAAAGAGAAGGAAAGGATCGATCGGGAATGTCAGTGAAACTCATGCAAATGTTTGTGAAGGTATGGTGAGCACACTTGAATCTACAGATCAGATATTGTATGAGACACTTGGCGAGGACCAAACATATCTATGCCTACTGCCACAAAATTAAGGCGAAAATAACGAACAGTGATCAATCTCATAACTCCAATAAGCAATCCAATACAGGGAGTTGGGCAAACACGGACCCATGGATATACCAGAGGTGGGACTAGGTGCCTAGGAGGAGTAAGTATTCCCAGTCAACCGGTCACACCCGCCGTGAGCCCTGTATATTCATTAGGTAAACGGAGTAATCCGTAGTCAACTAGGCCTTTTGCAGACCCACGCTCTATTTTGTATTACTTATAGGAGTTGTGAGATTGATGGTTGTTAGCTATTTTCACCTTTCTTACATAAACACTGTACATCTGTTTGGATGTATATTGTATGCACATTTCAAAATATGTAAATGATTTCAGAAAGATATGAATAAATAAGTATTGCATGCACAATAATCAATCCGGAGTTCACTTGACACTTGCATTAAAATTCTTGAAAAGCCAGAAAAATGGATTTGGGGTACTTTTGGCCAAATCTCAAAATCCTTAATCGTAGCAAAGACTGGTTCACTACACGTATGTATTCTTCAATTCAGGACTTCGAACATTAACAGTTTTTTACTATTACTTTAAAATGGGGTGACTAAGAAATCAAACTATGTATGCAAATAAAAATATGCAGTGTGTGAAATGAACAATGGACCGATATACATCTCGATGAAAGGTGAAAATAACGAACAGTGATAAATCTCATAACTCCTATTAGCACTACATTATAGATAGTTGGGCAAACACGGACCCCTGGACACACCAGAGGTGGGATGAGGTGCCTAGGAGGAGTAAGCATCCCCTGTCGACCGGTCACACCCACAGTGAGCCCTATTTCCTGATCAGGTAAATGAAATTAACCTTAGTAAAAAAAATTGCGTGCCAAGAACGGCCTAAAAATCGGTATGAAACAGTCAGACATCATTTGACCCAAAATATGGATCAAAAGGCAATACACCGACTTGGTCAGATTCTCTATAGACAAATTATACGTGATTCCAAGGCGGAGCAAAACTCATTATACGGATTATTGTCTTCACCATTTGAAAGAAGTCTCTTAAGTTTGCTGACACAGTATGAAAATGAAACGAATACTAGTATTTTATTAGGGAAAGCAAAAAAAGGATTTACCAAAATTGTTAATTTCATAACTCCGGGGTTTTAACTCTAGGATAGATCCAAATTAGTCATTTCAAGGTATGGTGTAACATATATTACATCATGTAAAGCCTTTCTTCAGTATAGTCACTATCGAGGACATTTAAGTTTTTAAGAACACATCTTGTGTTTATACTCTTAATGAATACTAGAATTTAACTTATATATTCACTACAGGAATTCTTTTTTATAGATTGTGTAACCTTTACAACTAGTGATACTTTTAACAAATACTCAGGTGACCTATAAGGCATGTGGGCTTCTTGTTTAATTGGTGCTTTTCAGTTGTGTATATTTGGGGTAGTTCAAAGGCCCCAATCGCAATTAAAAAATAACAACTGTGTGTCTTTTCTCCCCAATATAATTCTTAATTTTGGCAATAATCATATGATTAAAGTGATGACTTAAACACAATGCTAATTGGAGGAACAATTCGTTTGATTTTCTAATAATAAAAAATCGTCTGGGAGTTTCCATCTACACTAAGTACGTGGGATTACTTTTCTCGGGAATGTGTCTTCCCGTTCTAATTTTAACTCTATTTATAGAACGTGAATTTCCACAAAATCATTGAAAACGAAATTAATTCATTTGATTTTTTTATCATTGCTACCAAATATAATTACAACCAAACAAATGAATGAAATAGAACATTAATACAAAGAAACAACATAGATAGACCTCTGGTGTGTCCAGGAGTCCGTGTTTGCCCAACTATCTATTTTGCATTGCTTATAGGAGTTACATGTATGAGAGTGATAACTGTTCGTTATCTTCACCTTTCATGATACAGATATACACCAGTTCACAGAATGTATCGTCTGCTTTATGAGTTCTATAACATGACGGAGAAAACCGCGACTTTTGATCTCGGAGATATTAATGAAATTGAACTGCGTGATATGGACCACAACGAAGGCGATTTAGATGAAGAGGTGTTAAGCGTTTTACTTGATAGTGAAATGGAGCCGAGTCGCATTCCACCGTTCCCACGACACAACTAGTCTTCAACGTCTCCTCCAACACAATGCAGCATGCTTGTATCACAAGTGAAATCACGTGTTACCGAAGTGACGTCATCCCTTTTCGTTGTTTGATCGAAATCTGTGCAGACGTCATATCGAGTGGAAGGTAATTTAATTTATATTTTGAGCTGGTGGAGGCTTGTATTGAATACATTTATGGTTCTCAAGATTGTTGGATATCTTGAAGGGTTATTTTAGTAATTGTGACTGTTGGATGCAAAGTGAAGATAACGAACAGTGGTCAATCTCATAACTCTTACAAGCAATACAAAACAGATAGTTGGGCAAACACGGAACCCTGGACACACCAGAGGTGGGATCAGGTGCCTAGGAGGAGTAAGCATCCCCTGTTGACCGGTCACACCCGCCGTGTGCATATCCTGATCAGGTAAACGGAGTTATCCGCAGTCTAATCAGTGTGCCAAGAACGGCTTAACAATCGGTATGAAACACGTCAAACAGCATTTGACCCAATGCGAGGTTGTATTGACGAACTAGATCGTTATAACGACCATAGAATTTGCGAAATGCTGACTTCAATCGAGACTGTTGAAATCCCTGTACCATCAACTTGTTTGTCAGTAGCTTACCTCCATTTAAAAACTGACTATACCCAGAACAAGCTCTTGCATATCGAATCAGTTGAGATATATAAACACCATATGCAGGTGATAATGGAATATTGCTACATAAATGTGGGAAGTTGACGATGGAGAAGCTGAAATCATCCCGTTTGTCATACAGTTGAGTTGTCAGTTTGCCGTTAATGTCTACTTTCAATAAAATATCTAAGTATGAGCAGAAGTGGACGACTCTGTGGTGTCCTTTATTTCGAGCTCACAGGGATATATCAAATCGACATATGAATGAAAGCTATCATTGTTAATAGACAAAACGTCATCGATATATCTAAAAGTCGAATTGAAGGTCACTGCGAGAGATTTTTTCTTCTCACGTAGAAGTTTTTGAATAAATTCTGCTTCATATGAATATAAAAACAGGTCAGCTAACAAAGGAGCACAATTCATGCCCATGGGAATTCCAACAGACTGTTGGAAGACCTGATCACCAAAGACCACGAAGATATTGTCAATGAGGAACTCTAGCATATTTTTTATTTCAACATCAGAGTACTTGTGCGTGGAATCAAAGTGGTGTTTAACAAAGTAAGTTTTTGAATGACTGATCACTAGATATGAATATTTCCGTTTTCCGTTTTTGTTGAAGAAGCAACTGTCTATGATGTCAAAAAGTCTAGTCTTTAATTTATCGTGAGGAATGGTCGTGTATAGTGTTGAAAAGTCATAGGTTTTAATGTTATTGATTTGGGGGAAATTCTGTGATTTCAAGTTTACTAAAAGTTCTTTAGAATTTTTTAGAATCCATATTTGATTAACACCACTTCTGGCATATGTAGTCGCACAGTAAGTTTGAAGTATCTCCTTCACAGCTGTTAACATTTTCGTGAGGAGCAAAGATAGGGGCTTGGTAGAGCACTTACTAGATCCAGCAATGTATCTTTGTTTGTAAGGGTTTTTATGTAGTTTAGGAATCCAGTATAGGTACGGTAACTCATATTCATTCGACCCATTGATTGGAATATTAAATGTGTCTAAAACTGAAGCATGGTTTTGAAGAATTTCGTCTTTTGAAAGGGCAGTTGGAGTATAAGTATGATTACCAAAAGTGGAATTAATGCCAAGTTCGTTTAAAATACAGTTGTAATAATTAGCCTTACAAACAAAGACAATGTTGTTACTAGCTTTGTCAGCTGGAACCAAAACATATTCCTCATGTAACCTATCTAATTCTTTTATCACTTCTGGTTTACTAAACACAGAAGGATAGATGGTACGTACTTTGGTTTTCATGTGTCTAATGCGGGATTTTAATATCCCTCTTATGCGTTTAACCAATTCTGACAGTGTATCAAGTTCTTGTTTTTCATATTTAGCCCATCGTCTGGCATAATCTTCGACAGAACTCATAATAGAGATGAAGTTCTGTCGCCAATTAAAAGACCGAGGTTCTCTGTATTTAGGACCTTTAAGAATAAGTGATTTGAGGTCCTCATTTTCAACTATATCAACATCACAAGTAATGACATGTCCATCTGGAGTGTAGTTGAAAGAAGATGAAGAACAAGAACATGTTGGTGGATTACGTATAAGATGGTCTATATCTAAGCACTGCAAAGTTTGTTTATAATTAAAAAGTTTGAATGCAATAGTAGAAGTATAGCTGTAGGAAATACAGGGTGTAGACTTGAACTTGAAATAAGTAGGAATACACGACTGAACCCTTTTATGACGAAGAATGTTGCTTATGTTGACGGCATCTATTCCTTTGTTTGTAAATTTAAGCTTAAGGAACTGACGGCATGATTTGGAAGGAATATCATCCATGGTCCGTGCTGGTTTATAGAGCCTGTGGTAGGCAACATCCATAATCATAGAGTTCAGTCTATATTCAGGTGTTGAAAAATCCAAGTATAGACTAGCATAGCTTCTTCAAATAACGTATGTAAAACCCTCAATGGAATAGAGTAAAGTTTTGTACGAATATGATGTGGACCCAATTGTCTGTCGACGTGAGGCAAAAGTGAATCAAACGTGACATCATTTATACTTGGTCTTTTATATGAATGATGTCCGTGACTGCGTTTTCGTCTTTGGGTATTGGGAAAGAGTCCCATTACATTAACGTTATTTCCTTGTGGACTAGTCAAATTTCCCACATCATATACATTATCATTGCATCCATATGGAAATGCAGTGCCTAGGGTCCTGATCCAGTGATCTTCTCGTTGTCTACGAAAGGGGGTGCTTAATGTAGGATTGTTTGTGTGATGGTAATTTTTTTACTAAAATCCTTACCCTCATGGACAAGATGGAGTGGTCCGGTGCATTAAAATGCTTGTAAAGAAGTTGGTTACCACCATTATTAATTTGAAATCTGTGCCCCGATATTCTTTTATTAAGTGAACCCTTGGTTTCTCCCACATAAATTAAGCCAAACAGGTTACACTCAATGGCGTAGACAACGTTAGAAGATTTACAAGTCAGATTATCAAACGTTTTGGTACAGAAACTACGTCCAGTTGAATTACTACTAAATGAATTTTTTGTGATCAGTATATCACAAGTTTTGCAATTTTTTGCAGAACATTTTGAGGTTGACCACATGAGGTCTGAAAAGGAATTATCAAATATATCTCTTAAAGGAACATAACAGTCTTTAATTTGGGTATAAGAATTTTGGTTTCTGTACCAAAGCTGACAATCTGACGATTGTACATACGACAAATATTTGATATCTCGAAGGATAATCCGAGGGACACCAACCGATCTGTAGGAGCCTGTGTCCCTTACAGACTCCACAGAGTGACACCTTTTTATACTGGGCGACGTGTCAGCCAGTATTGTTTCGTTATTGTGTATATTCATGAAGGAACATATATCGAGCGACAAGTATCCTCGGGGACAGACCGTCCACCAGCAGAGATACAAACTCGATGGTTAAATGCAAAGTGAAGATAACGAACAGTGATCAATCTCATAACGCTTACAAGCAATACAAAATAGAAAGTGATATAGATGGTTTTATGTCGAGGAAGTGGGCATGGGCCGACATCATGCCGACATGAGATGCCGTGGAGCGGCATTTATACGAATGTATGACTACATGTAGATAATGTGATTTTCGGTAAACGTATTTCTTGAAGAATTTTGATGGGAATTGCAAGTGATAATTACTATATGTGAAGAGTAATTTGAAGTTTGTTGGTATTGGTTTTTAAACTAGATAATAATTTTGCGAAATTCCCTAAATGTCCGAAAGAGTAGATTCATGTCGAGTATACGTCATTATACACACAGTTTGGTTTACATTTTAGATGGTTCAGCCAGTCACGTTGAAAAAGAGACACAGCTTAAAGGGGCTTTCTTTGCTGCCGGTATAAAGGAAAGTAAAAGACGGACTTCTGGAAAATGTGAAGGAGCTAGCAAGTGTTGCTGTGGGAAGGCGCATGGAGACGATACAATTGAAAGACATATCGAAAGCGGTGGCGGATCTAACAGGGGATCCTATGGATGAACTATTGGAGTTAGCAGGTTGGTTTTATCAGTAATTATTACGTATTTTGTCTATACCATGTGCATCTTATGGTGATTGTCCATTTTGTTGCTTAGATAATTGTTTTTCATATGTGTTAAACATGTAAATGCAAGCACGTTTGGTCACGACAGTATGTTATTGGCTGATCACTGCTAATAGATACATATATCTATTAAAACGTAATTATGATGAAATACAGGGAACTTTGCTGATATCAATTAACTGCTTTAACAATGAGAAAAGGATATATGAGCAAGATGTTAATGAGAAAAGCAACTAATGGCCTAAAGCTGAGAACTTAATGGTGGAAATGGGTTGATCATGGTTTATTTGTATCGTTGACATTCTTGCTGTGTTAATGTCAAGCAATTACAAAAGCGAGGGTATATAAAATGTAACTACTATTCAGTAAATAGTAGCATGACATTTGATTATTAAACAAAGCATACATACATATATATAGCAGATGTTCAACACAGGCATGTTGGACAAAACTTAAACAAATACAACACGTCTGAATGGTTACATGGTTTGACTTCGAGTGAGTGTCTCAGTTTGGGAAACCCGCTCGTGCGCAAAGTCATAATTCACTACTGTAACGCACGACCCATCCATTTACGGACACCTAACTCGACTACACTATTGTTACTGTACGTGTATTGTATGAGGTTGTGTTACAGGGAAAGATATTCAAGATCTGGATGCTGCAAAGTTGCTGTTGCACTACTGCATACTGGCAGCAAATGAGAAGGGGCAGTGTAAAGAGCAGATCTTGCAGGATGAAGGCACACAGGCAGTTACAGGCTCTAGTACGTGTGAAATCAGCAACTGCTGATATTGGAGGCGATACTATTGGGGTATAGCACTATTATGTATTTGATACGTTACTCTGTTTATGTGGATTCAAATGGAATGAAAGTCCTTTTGTTATAAACTTTGCTTTTTGAAGGGGAAATAAGAATTGTAAATATTATATATGTGTAGTATTATACACACACTTTCAGGGTGACTATATCCAAGTTAAAAGGAAGAAGATGGATGATATGGAGAGAAGGCTGTTGGTTTTGGACAAACTTGAGTAGGAAGACGTTTTGAAGGAGAGAGTTAAAGCTTTAGCTGCCCAGCAAGACCCAAGCGAGTCGTTAATTTTGATTACTCTCGATGAATTAGCTCGCCTGTCTAGAAAGTTGGGGGATAAGTATATCGAAATATTTGAGGTGTTGTATAGGCAATGTGGCCGCTTGCAGGGAAAAATGAACATTGCAAATTTATGTCTTACTGTTCGTGGGGGGGGGGGTGCAGGGAGCTGATCTTGATTCGAAGGCAGTGAATAAGTGTATCAAGGAAGGCTGTAATTTGGGGTCCAAGGGTGAGAGTGTGAAGGGTAAGAGTGAGGGAGAACCAGACCAAGAGTCTAGGTATTCAAATTCCCCTTTGGCAGGATTGTATCTCATGTATTCAACACCTTTTTTCATTGCACCAGGGTTTCAACAATATTCATTTCAGCCATTTCATAATTTTGGTGTTTATGGAAAGCCACGGGCATACAAAGCTTCAGGAGGTATGGGAAAGCGATATGCCGGTAGGTTAGCTTGTCATTTTTGTGACTCGACACAACATTTGGTAAAAGCTGATGAAGGCTGATAGGAGGAAATATCTGGTTTTGGATACATATGATAGGGGCTATGTGAAGTACATTGAACATGTGTACTGGTGTTCAATAGAAATGCCTTAATAAATTGCTATTGTTTTGGTTTGTATGTGCTGGTACTATTACTGTAACAAGATCTAAACGTTGGATGTCTTTTCTTTACATTAAATGATGTAATGATAGTTGAGGGTTGTTATATATTGTCACTCTATAGAAGGTTAAAACGGAATGTACATTTGGTTTACAGGAAAACAACAGAGCTTAATTGTTGACTAGCGGTGATAAAGTTGAGCTTGGGAAAACAACAGGATTTAATCCTATGGGGATAATTCCTCGTGAAGACGGAAAATGGGTGACAATCAGTGGTGGGACTCATTCTCTTGTAACCCACCATGTTAGTGCAGAGTCTGTGATCTGTGATCGCAGGGTCTACTTTTGATTTGGACCAGTTGCCAGTGTATAGTCTAGATGCATTCTTTGCAGGACAGTTGGTTGAAAATGTTTCTGCCTGGGAGTATGTGTTGGAGAGGAGTGGAGTGAATTAACACAAATTGTTGAGTGTGAGGAAGTGGCTTACAGAGAGAGTAGATGTAAGAGAGTTTTTCACTCACTTTAAAGGAAATTTTCGTGGAAAGCCATATGATTCTAAATGTCCCTGAGTGCTGCCTTCCCCAACTCTCCTATATGTAAAATGTATGATTTTTTTATATCTAAGGTTTTGTATGAGAAAGTTGAATCGGGTGCAATAAGAGTTCTGGGTAGGTGAGATGCCCCATATTATTATGCCTTTAACAATTGAACCAACCAAACCGAGACTGTGTCATGATGATAGATATCTAAATCTCTGGGTGAGGGATCTCCCTTTTCAGCTTGAGACTTTAAGGGATGTTCATAGACTGGTTGGAGATAAAGCGTTGTTGGTAACAACTGATGAGAAATCTGGATATGATCATATACGATTATCGCATCATTCTCAGGAATATTTTGGGCTGCAATATGGTGGTTATGTTAGGGTTTATACAGTGATCCCTTTTGAGTTTAAGGCATCACCTTATATTTATCAGACCATTGGCATGGTAGTGACGTCTTATCTTCGGAGCCTGTCATTAGTAACAGTTCAGTACATCGATGATTGCTTAGGAATTACAAATGTTTCGGGAGCAGTCGACCCATTGGTAGAGGGTTATAGGGTTTCATATGTTTTAGAGGTGTTGACAAGGTTATGTTATACTTTGTCGCTAAAGAAGTGTTCTTTTGTCCCATCAACATGTGCCAAGTTTCTAGGTTTTTCAGTAGATTCTTGCAGGCAGGCTTATATTTTGCCAGAAAGAATATTGTGAGTTCAAGGGAAGTCACTGTAAGGACACTTCAGCGATTTGCTAGCAAGTGTATATCTATGAGCTTGGCAGATCCGGGCTGTAAATTGTTTTGTAGGGAGATTAACTTGGTCATCTCTAGGACTGTGAAGGGTAGTAATCTTGTGTGTTTGACTGATGAGCTGCGGAAGGAATTAGAGTATTGGCGTTTTCTGGATTCCTGGGAGGGACGTTGTCGGTGGAGGAGGGAGAGTCATAGGCAGGTTGTCTTATCCTCTGATGCATCCTTAGACAATTATGGAGCAGTTGTAGAACAGAATGGGAATAGATTTGAGGTTAGTGATTTTTGGGAAGGGAATGATTAAAGATATATTCATTTGAAAGAGGCTGATGCTGTTTATAAAGTATTGTTGGCTCTTGGCCAGAGTATAGCTGAGAGTGCATGTGTAAACAGATAATATGGTTGTACTTGGGGTTTGGCAGAATCAAGGGGGTAAAGATAGTGCGTTAAATTGTATTACAAAGAGTATTTTTTCTTTGACTTTACAACTAAATTTTGAGTTGAGTTTGCAGTATGTTCCCTCAAAGTTGAATGTGGTTGATGCACCTTCAAGAGGTATTAATTATGCGGACTCTATGTTGGATAGGTAGGATTGAGACTTGGTTGAAAACGCAATTGGTCCCCATACAATTGATTTGATGACATCTGATTCTAATGTAATGAAGGGCCAGGAGGGTGAGTTGTTGTGGCACTTTACACCTTGTCCGATGCCTTTTATTGCAGGTGTTGATGTGTTTGCTTAGGATCTTGCACAGGAGACTAATTCTTATGTGTTTCCTCCATTCGGTATGATATTTCCGGTGTTGTCATTGTTGAAGGAACAAGTTCCTGTTTTTACCCGTGTTCTTCCGCGTATACAGCCGGTGCCCGTATGGTGGCCTCTGATTGAGAGGTGCAAGATAGCTAGTGTTGTGTTGGGTTGCCAGGGGTAGAAAGGAATTATTCGGGTTCCTACAAAGAAAGAGTACGCCCTTGATAACAGGGGGTTGAAATGGACATTGGTTGCTTACATACTTACATTTTTAAAGGAAGAAACGTGTTTGATCTTTTTCAGGGACAAGATATATCTGTTGATGTTCAAGTCTTGGATGACAGGCTGAAGGAGTTAGATGCTAGGAGGTCGTCATTACTGGATTCTGAAAGAAAAGAGTGTTTACGAAGGGATATCACTGAGTTTATAGCAAGGGTGTCGGGTTAGGGGATTGGAAGTTGTACTCCTGATGACATCAGAAGATTTTTGGTATGGAAGGATCAGAGTAGTAAGAGTCAGGTTTATAGGATAGAATGTCATTTTCTCGGAAACAAAGGAGTATTTGAGTGTAGTTGTCCAGTCCGTCTGGCCTCGGGCACTGTATCGTTGATAATCAATAGATTGTTGAATATATTTGATAATATGCGATTTGGAAGATCTTGGAATGGGGCTCTTTGCTCAGGGAATCCAGCCGCATCACCTATGGTGAAGGCATACTTTAAACTAGTACAAGACGAACAGGCAAAGGCTCACTTGTTACCTAAGCAGACTAGACCTATTTTTATAACTAAGGTTAGGGCCATCGCGGGTTATAGTAGGAATCGACTAAGTTTGGGTTTTATATCAGTTAAGAAAACATATATCTTGTTACGAGACCAGGCTTGGTTTAAGTTACAGTTTTTTGCTTGGGATAGAGCAGATATCTTGCAAATTTGGTTACCCACGAGGTTAAGTGGCTCAGAGAATATTCAGGTTTTGTGTTTAATCACACTTTTGGGAATTTGGGAAGACACTTAGAGGAGCTATAAGAATGAGTAACATGTTTGTTGTTCAGAGGTGTGCTGAGGAGGATATCTGTCCTGTACTAGGGTTACAACAGTTTGTGTCGGGGTGTAGGGATCTGGGTGTTGATCTCTCTTATGGCTATCTCTTTAGGATTGTTGGGGAGGACGCTCGGGTCTTGGATCAGCCTGTAACATATTCAGTGGTGTATGATAGGTTATGGGTATAATTAAGAAATATGGGTATGGATGAGGGGGAGACTCCACACAGTTTCCGGGCAGGTTGTGCAATGACTTTGGCTATGTTCAGTGAATGATATAGGGCAGATAATGAGACATATTGGATGGTTTGGGGAAGGAAGTGCTGAGTATTACAGTAGGCTGCCAGCTTTAGTAGAGTCAGATTTTGTAGCAGGGAGATTAGCAGTAAGTGTGAAGGATGCAGGAATGATACAGGAGAAGTTTCAGGAATGTGTACAGTACGATAGTCTCAATCAGCATTTTCAGGGAATAAGTTGTAGCGACAGGAGGTTTGATGGATCGGGGGTGGGGGTGGGGTGTGTTTATGACATTACACAGGGACATGACTATGTGATATAAAGTGCTATACTGTGCTTTATTATACAATTGTATGTGTGCTCTAATGGGTTGAACTGAGTTTTCAAATAAATTGGAAATAACTAGATGGAGTTTGTTCATAGTACAGCCTATATTCAGTACATACAGGTTTAAGGAGGTTAGTTTTTGTGTAGTAAGTGTTGGGAAGGGGACCAATGATATTGAGACTAGAACTGGATATTGGATTCCTAGATCAAGACTTTTACACCCATAACTTCATAAAGGAACTGAGTTTGAAATGTGATTCCGCTTGTGATACGGGAATATCACAAGTGAAATCACGTGTTATTGAAGTGACGTCATCCCTTTTCGTTGTTTGATCGGAGGGTGATGATGGACAGTATGAGATAGAAGAACAGGAAGGTAGGGTTAGAGTATGATGATTCCCCACCCACCCACCCACTCCTGTGGACCACATCTTAACTTTGGTTCCTAGATCAAGACTTTTACACCCAAAACTTCATAAAGGAACCGAGGTTGAAATGTGATTCCACTTGTGATATGGGAACACCCAGTCACCGCTTGTTCTCTTCCTTTATATCTAACTCAGCTTTTAATCATTGCACCTTTAATTTCGCGTCTAAACCATTCAATTCTGCAAAATAAATCTACCTGACGGATCGCAAAGTCATTTTGTTGTTTTCATTGTTAAGTACATGTATTCCAAGACGCCATTTCAAAAATGTTAATTAAAGCTTATTAAGGTACATATCTTTATATGGATTCCCTCTGTTATTGAGATTGTTACATGAAGAAAATCGGTTTTGGTGTTTGATAGAAGTAAGTCAAGCTGAATGTTTGGATGTATTTCATTCGCGGTTTTATGGATTTGTTTAAGCTCTTCTTCTGTCCCCATTCAGATGCCAAAAATATCATCAATATTTCGTACATAATATAATGGTAGTTGTTTTGATTTTTCAAAAAGAACTTGCCCCCCCCCCCCCCCCCCCCCGCCCATGTAAACACAACCGTTCATGTAGTTTCGCCCAAGTTTTGATCAAATCGCGGTCCCCTCAGTCTGCATGTAGTGTCTCTTGATTGGTTGATTGTTTAATATTTTCCGCCACACTCAACAATTTTTCAGTTATCTGGTGGTGCCCAGTTTTTTTTTTATTGGTGGAAGAGAGAACCGAGATACAGCGGGGTTCGAACCCACGCCGACCAGAGGTGAGAGGCCGTGTGATGTTGAGCGCGATGCTATAACCACTCGACCACAGAGGCCCCTAAATTAAGACAAAATGGATCCTTTTTAAAAAAAACATTTCATTAAGGTGGATCGATCTTTATGTGATTTATCAATATTAATGGTTAAAAGTGGAAAAACTGTATTAATTTCCACTCAATATAGTTTAATTTAATCAATAACCAAAGAAAATGGATATGTCGCCACCTTTTTAAAGATGTCAGACATACAAAAACAAAAGTATATATCAACATCCAACAGTCTGTTGGAATTCCCATGGGCACGAATTGTGCTCCTTTGTTAGCTGACCTGTTTTTATATTCACATGAAGCAGAATTTATTCAAAAACTTCTACGTGAGAAGAAAAAATCTTTCGCTATGACCTTCAATTCGACTTTTAGATATATCGATGACGTTTTGTCTATTAACAATGATAGCTTTCATTCATATGTCGATTTGATATATCCCTGTGAGCTCGAAATAAAGGACACCAAAGAGTCGTCCACTTCTGCTTCATACTTAGATATTTTATTGAAAGTAGACATTAACGGCAAACTGACAACTCAACTGTATGACAAACGGGATGATTTCAGCTTCTCCATCGTCAACTTCCCACATTTATGCAGCAATATTCCATTATCACCTGCATATGGTGTTTATATATCTCAACTGATTCGATATGCAAGAGCTTGTTCTGGGTATAGTCAGTTTTTAAATGGAGGTAAGCTACTGACAAACAAGTTGATGGTACAGGGATTTCAACAGTCTCGATTGAAGTCAGCATTTCGCAAACCCAATGATAGATTGTATTGACGAACTAGATCGTTATAACGACCATAGAATTTGCGAAATGCTGACTTCAATCGAGACTGTTGTAACCCCTGTACCATCAACTCGTTTGTCAGTAGGTTGCCTCGATTTAAAAACTGACTATACGCAGAACAAGTTCTTGTGTATCGAATCAGTTGAGAGAGATAAACACCATGTGCAGGTGATAATCGAATATTGCTACATAAATATGGGAAGTTGACGATGGAGAAGCTGGAATCATCCCGTTGGTCATACAGTTGAGTTGTCAGCTTGCCGTTAAAGGACACAACGCATGTTTCTAAACTTTTTTATTTTTTCAGCAAAATTAACTCTTTTTATGCCTAAAACTACTTTAAATGTGTTTTAAATGAAATATTTTGCGTAGTTTTCGAGTTTGAAAGCGATGAAATTCAAATCTTGCGATATGCATATTTTCTTTCGCTAGTTTACGCGCCATTTTGTGTGATGTCATATGCGCCCTCGGGTTTGAAAACATCTATTAGCCATTTCATAAACAGATTAGATTTAATCGACAAAAAACCAATTGTCACGTTAACGGCTTGTAAATAATAATGCATTAAGATGTTTTGTGCCGTGCTCGGGTGTACTAGTTGTCGGTAGAAAGGATTTAGACTGAGTATTTTTCAATTTTTCGAAGGAAGGTACGAGAAAAAAGACGTGGATAATTTTTTTGTTGGAGCAAGAACTTTACCTTTAAAAAAACACACCCAGTCATCTTTTCAAACATCGCTTGGACAGAGACCCTGATAAACTGCGAGAAAATGGATATATCGAAGCTATAAGCACTGGTAGGCCTATAGCATACATTCTGTTTTGCTCTTCAAATTCAATACACACTCGGATCAACTGACTTTCACCTTGTAACAACATATATCGACGATACAATGTAACTTCTACCAACTGGTAGATTTACAACAACAAAAAATAAAGATACAAAATAATTGAACTTTTAATTATACAAATAATAGAATATTGTATTTCCTAACTTTAAATTGAATTATAAAATTATTTCTTTATTGAACTCGTAGCATCTTGAGTGCGTCAGTAGGCTATAACGCCGTGCTCCCACTTCGTCCTTCCTAAAGACGTACAGATCACAATTCAAAAATAGTAATAAGATTGCTTTATCAAAATAAAATAATGTGATTACCACTTTAAATTTGAATATTTTTATTGATTTGTGTGTGTGTTGTCTTTTTCTTTCTTTCCGAAATGCACGTTTGACAATAGCTTGGCATAGGGCCTAGTCGTCAACAATTTAACGTATCATAATTTGTCTAATCCAAAAATAAATAATGATTGCACTGTTTATTTTAGAAAAACAGCGCCAATTACAGATGTATAAAGGAATAACATCCCCAAACAGTTTGTAGACAGCGACCCATATAAACATTATTTACTCACAATTTTGCCGATTTCATACACGCTTTACTCGCTATATTTGGGTATTTACATCGTTATATGTGTGCACTGGTGGCGAACACATATAAAACTCGGACAATTTATCAACATCGATTTAAATGTTGCCCATGGTAAATTAATTAGGCCCCTAAAAGTTGAGTTTTTAATAATATCTCGCAGTACTTTCACAATCCGAAGGGCGCATGTGACGTCACTGTACCACGTGACTACCTACCTAATTAACTTGACTTTTTGAAATCGGGGCTTAGATTTAAGTCTGTATTGTGGTTAATTATCGCAACAATTTCGGCAAACGAACTATTAGAATTAATTACTATAAGCATAAAGAAGACAAAATGCATGTAATATTGTATACTTTGAAAACATGAGATATGTCCTTTAATCTCTACTTTCAATAAAATATCTAAGTATGAAGCAGAAGTGGATGACTGTGGTGTCCTTTATTTCGAGCTCACCGGGATATATCGAATCGACATATGAATGAAAATTAGTATTGTTAATAGACAAAACGTCGTACATATATCTAAATGTCGAATTGAATGCCACAGCAAGATATTTTTTCTTCTTGTGTAGAAGTTTTTGAATAAATTCAGCTTCATTTGAATATAGAAACAGGTAAGTTAACAAAGGAGCACAATTCGTGGCCATGGAGATTCCAACAGACTGTTGGAAAACTTTATCACCAAAGACCACGAAGATATTGTCACATCATTTACCCAGAGTAAAATCAAAGACGATTACAATTATGAAAACTATACATTTTTTTTTATTTATATAAGTTTCTCTTTCTGACACCAGCTAAGAAAATGATCTTGATTTCTAAATAATGACAACTGTGGAAACTTATTTCACAGAATGTGCTAAAACAAATCTAAGAGTGCGCGGATTCTTGCTGTGATAGTCATAGAACATCATTATAGCCTTGTTATTTGTTTTCCTTTAATGGGGATAAAACATCTTGTATTATTGATGTAAGGTATAGTATAACCTTTCAATTTTTTTATTCAAACTTTAAAGCTTTTAGAAATGAACACTTCATATCATAAGGCTGCGTGAGTTTACCCCTATGTATTTACCTAACAAGAATATTGCTACCAAAACTTTTTTTTTTATATATATCAAAAAATTACACGGGGTCATTATTATACAGGGCCATTTTTCTACAATCCACACGGAGAAAAATGACCCCAAGGCCATAATTTCTACAAAACGTGGGTCATTTTTCTACGTAGAATACTGACCAGGTGGGTAAAAATTTCTACGTAAAAAAATGACCCACTTTTCGTCGTTACACCGGATGTCTTGTATTAAAGTTGATTGTCTTGTTTATGGGATGCTGTTCCACATGCTAAGATAAATGAATAATCTTAAGAGACTATATGTATGCCAATATCATAACCTATCATTGGGTCAAGTGCTGTCTGACGTGTTTCATACCGATTGGTAGACCGATCTACTCCGTTTAACTGATCAAGATGTAGGACTCACGGCGGGTGTACCCGGTTGACAGGGGATGCTTACTCTTCCTTGGCACCTGTTCCCACCTCTGGTGTGTCCAGGGGTCCGTGTTTGCCCAACTATCTATTTTGTATTCCTTATGGGAGTTATGAGATCTTTTTAGGAGTCTGATCACTATTGTTATGTACAAAACATTGATTATACAGTAATAATACCTGACATACGGGGTTTTGTAGGTTTGTATCTGATTATGAAACTGGTGGCAGATTCATCTGTCTGAGTGTATTCCACCTACATAGTTAATAATTCACCGCTATAAAGTTAGAGAAGCGGCAAATTGCTTACGTATGACAGTATTTTGAAATTTACAATACATATACATGATATCTGTTTTACAGAGAATACGCGTTATATTCAGTATGTGCTCTCTCTTTCTCTCTCTCTCTCTCTCTCTCTCTCTCTCTCTCTGTGTGTGTGTGTGTGTGTGTGTGTGTGTGTGTGTGTGTGAGAGTTTGTGTTTCCCCATCATGTGTGTCGACGTCTGAAATACTAAATCATCACTATATTGTTCAGATACATTTTACCTGAATGGTCAGCCAGCTGAAGTTCTTGACAAATTTGTATACCTTGGTGTTTTATTCAACTTCGATGGTAACTACAATTGTACGCAAAACAAAACAATTTGCATGGCAAGGTGTTCTAATCAAAATCAAAAGTTAAAGATATTATGTAACTTTTAAACACAGACACATCATTGCCACTTTTATACATATTGTATGTAACAAGTATTTTGAATTATGATTGTAAAGTATGAGGTAGTCATAATGTTCGAGATGTAGAAAAGATACTAAGTTTATAAAATCTGTTTTAGGTGTGCGAAGAAACATAAATTCTGCCTCGGTGTGTTTTGAAACTGGGAGACTACATGTACCTATGAAAATCAATATTTGATAATGTTCAAAAGGAGCAGGCCCATGAAGTGTCAAAGTCGGCCCTGTGAAACGTGAAACGAAAATTAAAGTGAAGTTCCAACAATTCATTTTCTGCATAAATTAAGATAGCCTAGGAAAGGTGAAGATAACGAACTATGTATGATAGTTTATCAGAGTGATAAATATATTGGAATTTTGCACTGGTGTATCTGAGATCTACTGCTCCAAACATAATGAAATACAAGATTTTGCTTAAGATTACCACATTTTTGTAATAAAATGCTCAAATGTATTATATTTGTAGAACAGCTAAAAGACTTTTTTCCAATATTAGAACAGTCCCAAAATCTCAAAAACCTGATAAAAGAATCTCAAATAAAAAAAACAGCAGAAGACAGGCTCCTAATCTGAAGAGAATTCTAACGCGCGCCCGATTTACTACAGAAAATCCCTGCAAAAATGTGGGGATTCACGTTGCGGTACATGTAATCATCTGGAGGAAGGCAGAGATAAAATTCTTAAATGCGGCAAAAAATTAACACCAAATTCCAACATAACATGCAAATCTGAAAACGTGATATATTGCATGACCTGCCCCACCTGTAATGAAAACTACATCGGACAAACCAGCAAACTAAACGCCCGTGTGCGCGTCCACAAGCAGCAAATTTGCGACCCAAGTATCAGAAATTCGCCATGTTCCGAACATTTGCCAATTGTGGTAATGGAAATTTCAACATATTTCCATTTTATAAAATGTATAATGACTGCGAAATTTCCAGAGTTACAAAGGAGGACTACTTTATAAAATTGTTTAATCTAAAACTTAATAGAAAATAACTACATTTAACCGAACTCTATACTTGATTTCCAAGTGTTGTCTGATATTGTGTACACACGTATTATATCGCTACCAATGTAATTCATATAGCACAGAAAAATCCTGGATGCATCGTTTGAAATCATTCCGTCCAGGTGGAATGAATAACTTGAATGATTTCATGCGCATGAATCCAGGATAAATCCTTAGTTAAAATCAATTTCCACAGCCCAATCGCCAAAACTCACCCGATAAGATATCTTCTTTTGTATGATAATAGAAATGCAATTTGTTTCCCTCATTGCAAGGCTCTGACATTGAATTCCTTAATTTAGTCATAATGAGGATTCTCAAAATTGTGACTATTGTTTGACCTTCAATACTTCCTAATTATGTTAGAACATTATAAGAAATCATTACAATTATGAATTTATATAGCTCTCTCTCTCTCTCTCTCTCTCTCTCTCTCTCTCTCTCTCTCACACATTTTGGTTTCGACATTGCGGCTTTAATTCTTTTTTTAAAAAAAAGGGGGGGGGGTGATAATAAGAAAAAAAATGTATTGACCTTAAAGATTGGTATATCATTAACATATCATCTTTAGACTTCTAAACTACATGTATGATAAAACATTATTCTAAATAACAATATGTTCGGATTCGCGTAGCTCTTTATGTTGCGATATCAAAATTTCTAGATTGCGGCTTTAATTTGTTTGACCTTGAAAAATATATTAGCTTGATAAATAATACAGTATCTTTTACTTAAACGTCTCTCCCACTCACCTTTTGGATTGTTGATTTTAATGCGAGATTTATGTGTCTATAAATTGACTTTGTTGATGTTGTTTAATCGTGTTCTTGTGTGGTGGGCTATTCAACAGAAGCAACCGACAATGGATTACATATAGGCTACAGTCATCGTACTTCCGTGAGGGAAATACACATTTGCTCACCAAAGGATGTGATTAAGGTCTTAGAATCAGACTTTGCACATGATAAAGGAGAAGATGCAAAATTCTCACAAGAGGACATCCAGTTTCTAAATTTTATAGAAAATGCAATCAAGGAACGAGAGGACACGCACTTGGAAATGCCTCTTCCCTTTAAGAAACGACCTACATTACCAAACAACAAAGTACTCGCATTGATACGCTTCAAACACTTAAAAGGCTGCCTTAGTAAGGACTCGAAGTATTATAAACACTACAAGAAATTCATGAATGATGTCATAGACAGAGAGGACGCTGAACTGGTAACATCGAACGAAACAACCAACGTGTGGTATATTCCTCATCACGGAGTCTATCACCCTAGAAAACCAGACAAACTTCGTGTTGTATTTGACTGTTCAGTCAGATTCAAGGATCATTCCCTTAATGAACATTTGTTAACTGGTCCAGATCTCACTAACGGTTTATCTGGCGTTTTGTGTAGATTTATACAACACCCTTATTGCCATCATGTGTGACGTAGAGAAGATGTTTCACCAGTTCATTGTGAAGAAAGCAGACCGTGATTTTTTGTGCTTTCTTTGCTGGGAGAACGGAGAACTGAGCCAGGAGCCTTTAGAGTATCGTATGCGGGTCCATTTATTTGGAGCAGCATCATCCCCAGGATGCGCCAACTATGGACTTAAGTACCTAGCAAAAACACAGCAAGAAATGTTTCCACAAGCTTCAGAATTTGTTGAAAACAATTTTTACGTGGATGATGGCTTAACGAGTGTAGATTCTGAAGAAGAAGCTATTCATCCGATACATGATTCAAGAAAACTCTGCGCCAAAGGAGGGCTTCGACTACACAAGTTCATATCCAATAACAAAAACGTTATAGACTCTGTACCTGCGTCTGAGAGAGCAACATATGTTAAGGACCTGAAGCTTTCTGGTGAGCATCTTCCCATTGAACAAGCACTTGGTGTGAAATGGAACTTACAAAATGATATGCTTTGTTTCAAAATAAACCACCAGTACTTCACACTTACGCGTCGCAACATGTTGTCTATTATTGCATCCATATTTGATCCTCTAGGATTCCTTTTCCCTGTTACCTTAACAGGCAAACGGCTGCTTCAGGAAATGTGTCGTAGTGGTGTTGGATGGAATGACATGCTACCGTCAGACAAGGAACCTCAATGGGAAGCTTGGAGGAAGGACCTCTTGAACCAAGGCAATATAGCTATTCCCAGATGCATCATGCCTCCTGACTTTGGCATTCCCAAATGCATTGAGCTGCATCACTTCTCAGATGTCAGCACTAATGGACATGGACAGTGCTCCTATATAAGGACCATAAACGAAGAAAACGTTCATTGTGCGTTGCTGTTCAGTAAAGCCAGAGTAGTCCCTTCAAAGGTTATCACAATTTCACGACTGGAATTGACAGCAGCAGTCCTGTCTGTGAGAGTGAGCACTTTTCTCAGAAGGGAGTTGACCTTACCAATTCACAAGGAATGCTTCTGGACTGATTCACGAGTTGTCCTTGGCTACATTAACAACGAGGCTCGTCGTTTCCATGTATTTGTAGTAAACCGTGTCCAGATGATACGAGATGTAACGGACCCATGCCAATGATACTATGTCGACACCAGCAACAATCGAGCTGACCACGCATCTCGAGGTCTGCGTGCAACCGAAATTCAGAAGTCATCATGGTTAACTGGACCTGCCTTTTTGTGGCAACATCAGCTTGAGACTGTAAGTGTAGATACTGAGCTACAACTTGGGGACCCTGAAGTTAGATCTGCAAGAACCTTGTGCACCAAAGTGACTTCTTCTCCTAGCATTCTGGACCTGCTTTTGAAATCTAGGATCTCTTCTTGGACCAGAATGGTTTCTGTTACTGCCAGACTGCAGAGGCTATCTAATGACATCAAGGGAACCCATCCACCAACAGTGGAAGAACGACAAAGGACAGAATTAACATTGGTGAAACTGATTCAAAACAGTGCATTTCTTGATGCTGTTAGTGCAATGAGGTCATCAGAATCACTACCAAGCAGTAACCCTATTCACCCTTTAGACCCAGTTCTACAAGATGGAGTCCTCAGGGTTGGAGGAAGATTGAGGAATGCAAATATCTCATCAGCACAGAAGCATCCTATCATCTTGCCAAAATGCAATCATTTTACAAGACTCATACTTCAACACGCATATACACTAGTGCATCATCAAGGCAGAGGAATCACTCATAATAAGTTGCGTTCTTTAGGATATTGGATTATTGGAGGAAGCAAAGCAGTGACAGATTTCATACGTCAGTGTGTCTTATGCAGAAAATTAAGAAGACCCACAGAAATTCAGAAAATGGCAGATTTACCTAAGGACCGTGTGGAACCAACACCGCCATTCACTTACTGTGGTATGGACTGTTTTGGGCCGTTTCTGCTGAAAAATGGACTCAGGGAAGCAAAGAGGTATGGCCTACTCTTTACTTGCTTGTGTTCGAGAGCCATACACATAGAAATGTTGGATGATATGAGTACAGATTCGTTTATAAATGGACTGCGTTGCTTCACAGCCATTCGGGGAGCAGTTAGACATATTTGCTCTGATCAGGGATCTAATTTCATTGGTGCTAGGAACGAATTTGAAAGAGAACTTGACAAAGGGAAAGTTGTAACCTTTCTAGCTGAACGACAGTGCGACTTTGTATTGAATGCCCCTAGCTCTAGTCATACTGGTAGAGTTTGGAAAAGACAGATCAGAACTGTGCGGAATATACTCGACTCTGTATTGTCACTCGCACCAGGAAGACTTGATGACGCATCACTAAGGACCTTGTTCTATGAGGTTATGTCGATAGTAAACTGCCGATCACTATCAGTCAGTGAGATCGACAACCCAGATTCTTTAGAGCCACTTACTCCAAACCACATCTTAACGGGGAAGATCACTTCACCATCCCACCCCCCACCCCCCACCACCACCCCCCCCCCTCCTGGAGAGTTTGTGAAGGAAGACCTCTATCTTCGCAAACGCTGGAGAAGAGTGCAGTACCTTCTGGAACAGTTTTGGTCAAGGTGGAAACGAGAATACCTAGCACAGACCACCTTGCGTCAGAAGTGGCATGGAATTCGTCGGAACATACAGGAAGATGACATTGTTCTAGTGAAGGACGTAGATTTGCCGCGCAACCAATGGCCTCTTGGCAGGGTCATTGAAGCCAATCCAGATGAAGACGGCCTGGTGAGAAGAGTCAAGGTCAAGACACAGTCATCAGTATTAGAGAGAACAATTCATAAGTTGGTGTTACTCATAGAAAAGTAATGTCTGAATACTAAGTAATGTTGTTTAACTTGAAACGTGTACATGCCAATCATTGAGCTTATGAATTTCAACCTATATACCTTTAAATGTGACATTTCTTTTGGAAATCCAAGGGATTTGGTGGGAGTGTAAATGTCAACAATTTTTGCTTAATGTTTTTGTTTTGTCATTTTGTTTAATGTTCGAATAATTATATTTACTACTTGTATTAGCACGCAGTAGAATTGTGCATTCCGGAACTGTTCATTTTAATCGGTTCCGTGTTTAGTGTTTATTTACGCATTGTCGAGCATGTGCATTGAAATAATGTACAGATAACGTAACGCACAACGTGCGATATCCACTTTTGGGTTTTTTCTTTTGTTTACATTAGTCATAACTTTCTAGCAGTTTGGTCAGAGAGAGAACAAGGTAATTTGATGTCTTATTATATGAGTTTATTGTTAATGTATGATTTTCTGCCCCAGATTTGATATTAGGCCTACATGTTCTGTAGTATCGTGTAGTTTACACATGGCGTGCATTGTGTGACGTGTATGTTTAATCGTCCATGATATTTGCTGTACTTAGTTCTGTAGCTTTGTATATCTATTTTGCAAACGTTTTACTATGATCGAACTAATTAATGAACATATTACAATACACAAATACTACAGTATTGAGCATCAAGCCTATGCAGAGAATTCTGATTGTTTACAAATTAGAGTTATCTCCCTTTGTCCAGTTTATACATGATTTGAAGCCTAAATGTACTTGAAGAATTTAGTATGAAAATATGTAGTTTTCTCTAAGTCATGTCAATTAATTGAATGTGAATGTCATTTTTCTAGTCAATATTATTCTAAGTGTATATAACTTTACTAGTCAAGTGTCATGCTTTGTCACTTTATTTTGTCGCATAACAATGTGTATATTATGCATCATTTGTATGTTTCAGTTCTTACGTTGATGAATAAACGACAACCCTTCATCATCAGTCTTTGAACTTCATTGATAAACTGACCAGGGCTGCTACAATTACTGGCATTACGCCAGTGAGATACATGTATGTGTACTTATTTCCTCATTGA
Source organism: Ostrea edulis (assembly GCF_947568905.1). Taxonomy (NCBI): domain Eukaryota; kingdom Metazoa; phylum Mollusca; class Bivalvia; order Ostreida; family Ostreidae; genus Ostrea; species Ostrea edulis. The sequence goes on from NC_079167.1 coordinate 70,772,984, forward strand.
CCTGAATCTTCATAAAATTTCACGTGGTCTTTGGTGATATAAGGGGTGTATCCGAATATTGTTTACCTATAGTTCTGTGAAAATGCTTAACACCAAACGTCCAATAGAACGCTCGTTGTACTGATCACTAGCCGTTGTGGTTCAGTTAATTCTTTATTGTGTACACTATTAGTAAAAAGTTGTAACAAAAATATTACACTCTACTACAATTCAGAAAATGTAGACATTACACATGACATAGTGGTGTAACAATGAATGATTCAATATAATAAATATGACTGACTGAATTATGACTAAATATCACTTGCTTAGTAAAACACGGTTGACAAAAAATACACCTAAATTATCTATGATTTACAACGAGAAATTACGCAAGATAATAAAAATGTATGACATAAATATAGAACTGAAAGTGACTACCTAATAAATCTTACTTTGAAAGTTTGAAAGATTAGTTTATGCATGGGTGAAACATTGCACGAACATTTTTCCCGCCAAAGGTCTAAATAACTTGCATGAACTTTTGTATAAATATTGACTGCAAATGTAACTTGTGTACATAAAAAGAATTTAAACACAAGAAAACACAAAAATTACTTGCACTGTGGGACTACATCACTGGAAAAGGTGTACGCTTTACAAGGTAGAAACTGTTCGGTGTGCACGGGCTCAGTGCATAACTTTGTAAAAAACAAAGAGTAGAAACTGGAACATAACTCTTACACAAAAATGGAGTCGTTCCTAGAATAATTCGTGTATAACACTACACTCGTAACATTCCGTACAAACGAAAAAAATTACCACTTCAACGCGTTTGATTGTAAATTATTGACACTTGTCGTTTTTTTCGTGGTGTGTGATATTTGTTTATGTAATGTATGTCTCTTGATAAAGACGCGGGTTGCGTCGAAAATTTGAGTTTTAAAGATCCGGGTTGAATAGGTCCTCAGTACCCCCTTGTTTGTCGTAAGAGCCGACCAAATGGGGCGGTCCTTCGGATGAGACCGCAGAACCGAGGTCCCGTGTCGCAGCAGGTGTGGCACGATAAAGACCCCTCCCTGCTCAATGGCCATAAGCGCCTAGCATAGGTCTAAATATATTATATCATGCATAGCTCTGATCCTTAGACGAATTCCAGTCTTTGGCACTCTTTTTTTCCTTTTAGTTCTTACAAGTTTATTGTTATTTCGGATTTCCATAATTTCAGCTTGAGCATCACTGAAGAGACATTATTTGTCGAAATGCGCATCTGGCGCGTCAAAATTGGTACCGTACAAGTTTTACCATATATATAAGGCACCATACAAGTTAAAGGTAGTTAAGTTAACAACACGGAAAGAAAGCCAACATCCAAGGTGAAAGTAGTTAATTTAACAACAAAGAATGGTATGTAAAAAAGTTACAAAACGAAAATCTAACCCAGCAGAGGTCAGGATATTTTCAGAAAATTTTTGGCTGAATTTCTTGAACGCGTTACAGATTTGAAACATAATCTCTGATGATTTTGCAGCAGCATAGGTAGTACTTTCGTTTGCTGAAATATCAATTAGAAAAAAAATTCTAATGTCAAATCATAACAAATCTTATGTACCGATTCAAATGAGATTATTTCAATAGAACAGAACGATAACACGTATTGGCAGTCTTTGTCATTGCTTTACTTAATAAAAACGTATTTTCAATTCAACGACAATGTTCATATTAATACAAAACATCAGTATGTATAAATCCATGATCTAAATTTACAACGACGTTTGGATAGTTATGTTGTAGCATCAATAGTCCATCCATGTTTCGGTCAATCAATCAGTAATTCACTCAATATTTTCAATCAATCAATATTTCAATCCACCAATGTGTCAATCAATCAATATTTTCAATCAATCAATCAATATTTCAATCCACCAATGTGTGAATCAATCAATATATCAATCAATCATTTCAATTTGTCAATCAATCAATATCAATCATGCAATGTCAATAAGCCTAATTATTAGCCACGGACCTGGAATGAAACAAAATCTGTGGCAGGCTTAGCAAAATTCGGCCAAATGTCTTCATGTATGTATGAGAAATGTTTACGTACATGAAGACATCCGCCACGAGCGGGCAAAATTTTGCTCGAGCCATGACAGGGAGACTGCTTATCAAATTGCCGTGTGGTTAAGGAAATATTCGAGCGTTTCTTTGGATGATGCTAAGCAATCCATCCCGGATGGTGTTTAAAAACATAACCTGAGCAATATCCGACAAATGCGTACCGTCTCTATAAAACGTTGAAGAACATTGTTGAAGTCCTGGGTATTTTATGTATGCGCCATTGCGTGCTATTACAAATGGCGCTAAAGATTTGTTGATTCGCTTACGTGCTTTATCGGCTGCAATATTTGAGAACATATGTCTATAGTAACGCCTGGGGAGATTCTGGGACCATATGAATCGAGTTTGTGGAAGAAAAGTTTGTAAATTTGCAAAAGTTAATTTCATGAACTTTTGCAATCTAGCCAATGGGCATTGTACCAATACTGTTACCCCCGCCATGAATTAATATAACGTCAGGTTTGCCCCTTTTTTGAACAATACTTTTAACTATTGGCTCCACCTCCTCCCACACCATACCGCTCTTACCGGACCAAAAAATTGAGATATTGTGCTGTAGTAGATCCATATGCTGGTTTCCGAAATGCTTTTCTGCGTGGCGGGCAGCATAATTAATAATGGAAGAGCCAATGATCCAGACAGTAGTACGGGAACCTACAAACTTGGGTATTCAATTAGAACACGAAATGTTGCAGGTATACTAAAAAGTTTAAACTTTAGGCTCTGATATAGGAATTAAATGCGTCAGATTTCCATCTGCCTCTAGCCTTAATTTCATCTTCGGGGATTCCTTGTAAAAACAAATGGGTAGTTCCACCTATTCTGAATGAATGAGACTTAAAAATAGAGGTATCTAAACCGATAAATTCAATAGACCTGTGCAATAATGATGTAAATTGATATCTAGTGAGCGGTTTGGCGTTAAGGTGGCAGAAAAATGGGCCACGTGATTGGGGTCTAATGGACAAAAAGTTGTGCAAGTGCTTGAACAATGAATCTGTTTGGGAGTTCAGTGGAATGTGCAAAGTAGAACCCTTATTGTATTGATCCGTTTTTGAACCAGTTATAAACAACGAAATCTGTTCATCGCCTATTGATACGTCATTGTACAACAGTGTAGGAGTGGCATGACTAGTGAAGGTAATTTCGCCAACCCGTAACAATGCAAAAAATGCCAACTGAAAAGCGGTGGAAAACATAGTGGCTTCGTATGAGCTTGAACAAACTACAGGCAGGATAGGTATTAACTGGTTCAGTATACGAAGAGTGATAGGGGAACGGGTATCCTTTGCTGGGTTCAGCCTATGGAATCCCTCTAGCATTTTCCTTACTATGAATGCCCTAGTATTGTCAATACCGCCCTCTAACTGAATTTTGTAACTAATGCCACTTAGGTAACACCTAGCGGTTGAAAACGATACTTTGTTGGCACTCAAGAAAGCAATATAGTTAATAAACTGGTCAACTGGTGGGGGCCAACATAACTGCAATTTATATTTGATACGAAAGTTCAGAAAAGAGTTTAGGGCTTTTTGATAAGTTGATGCTGTGTTTTTTGCTATGGCGGCGTCAAGCAAACAATCTACTTGAGGTCTAAAAGAGTCAATAATGCCGGAGGTATGAGGGCTGGATTCTTGTCTGCATGTGGAGCGAGGGCCCTGAATTTTTCCCACTGAAATCGAGAAATAGAGTCTGCAATGGAATTTTTATAGCCCGATATATGAGTGGATTTAATCTGGATGTTGTATTTCAGACATAACAATATTAGTGGCCTTAAGAGAGACATGACGCGCCGAGACTTACTAGACTGAGAATTGAGTATGTGGACCAAAGCTATGTTGTCGGTGTTTATAAGCAATTTCTTTGCTTTAAAATGATCAGCCCAGACCCAAATAGCTAATAAGATGGGAACTAGCTCTAAAAAAGTAATATCCCGTCGTACCTCGTTACCCCATGAAGATGGCCAGGAAATTACTGCTCAATGATTCTGAAAAATTGCACCTCCGCCGTAGGATCCGCAACTATCGGTAAAGAGGTTAAGGGCCTGGTTAGTAGACCAATGTAATTCTGGAAAGGGGGAATACCCATTGTAATGCTCGAGAAAATTGAGCCAAACGTTTGCGTCGTCTCTGATTGCTTATGTAACTTTGATTAGAAAGTAAAATTTCCGTATGCCAATGGTGGAGTTATAGAATCTGCGGTTAAATGCCCTGCTGCCTGGAATGGCTTTAGCAAAGAAATTGAGGGAGCCGCATAATGATTGCATTTCTTTAAGGGTAACCTTTTTTTAAAGCGACTAACGCATGAAGTTTGGACTGAAGTTCTTGAATCTTATTGTCTGGTATAAAAATGGTCTGTGCTACCGTATCGATTCCCAGACCTAAAAAACATAATCGTGTGGTCGGGCCTTGTGTTTTTTTTATGGTTTATTGGAACGCCTAATTCCTCACAAGTTGCCTGAAAATTATTGTCAATATCTAAACATTGTGAAGTATTTTGTTTACCAACGAACAAGAAATCATCAAGGTAATGGATTAGATTTTGTTTGAGTGCCTTTCGGCCTACTAGCCAATGGAGGAATGATGAAAATATTTCGAATGTTGAACAAGCGATGGCACACCCAAACGGCATACACATATCAAAGTAATATTGGTCTCAAATACACATGCCTAATAAAGCAAAATCTGATAGATGAATTGGCAAAAGTCTGAATGCACTAGACAAGTCCATCTTGCAAAGTAACGCCCCTTTACCCGAGGTTTGTATTAAGGAAATTGCCTGGTCGAATGAAGCATAGTGAACTGAACACAAAATGGGGTCAATATGCTCATTAACGCTAATACCTACAGGTGCCGATAGATTTGAAATTAACCTCCAACCCCCGTCTTTCTTAGGCAAAACGCCTATAGGGTTACAACGGAAATTGGGGAAAGGGGGGGGGGGTGGAAAAAGGTCCAGCTATACGTCCTAATGCGATTTCTTTTTCAATAATAGTCAATAAATGATTTACATGCTCGCTTGCTGATTTCATGTTTTTCGGATGTAGGTAAACTCTAGGACCCGAGTAGTTCAAATAAAATCCGAAAGAGAAACCGTTAAGCAAAAATTGGGCATCTTCGGTATTTGGATATAGTGCTAAATATTTCGCAAGTACTGGGCGCTTAATTGGAGTAGAACCTACGTTGATTAAATCTCGTCCGGTGTGGTTGAAAAGAATGTTTTGGTTTGTAAGTTCGAAAATCGTTACTTTGTGGGGGATAGTTTTGAGCCGTGTTTGGACGAGGGGGAGTTGGGCTAGTAGACTTGGATTGAGGAGAGTTGAATGACCAGCAGTGTATGCGGGGATGAGACTTGTTGCAGTGCATACAAACATGTTGGAATGTGCAGTGTGGTTTAAGGCATGAACCTTTAGAATTATAATTGAAACACTTGAATGCAGTTTTTGAGTGATTTGATGAGTAGGAGACCTGTGATTGCATATACATGAGCCATAACTCAGCATCAATGGAACCAAAGGAGATAGTGGGATTTTTTGAGATTTTTAGCCTGAACTGCCTATCGTACTCGAGCCAGTTACAATTTGGTTGGCGGCCATGTGCCATGCGAATGGTATGGATATATTTCAAGATGGCCTGGATGTCGGAAGGGTGCCTAGCGAGATATATACTTGCGAATATTAAAAATGCATCGATCCAGTTATCGATCGTGGCAATTTTAATATGTTTGACCTTGGGTTCTGCAACTAATTGACCCTCTATGATTGAACATTTGTGCGCATCATGGCCGTTTTCTGATTCTGAATCGAGAAGTTGACAAATCAACATATTGCTTTGCCCAAATTTTATCTTTGATGGCTTGAGGGACGTGAACCCCAAGCTCATCAGTGATGCTTATAAGAGGATTTTCACCTGTTATGTAGGGTGTCTCAGGTGCTGTTGGTGGCTGTGTGGATACAGTTGTTTCCGTGATGAGGCTGTGATGCTGCCTTAGTGGTTGAGCGAGAGGCGTGTCCTCTATCTGGTTCTCCACTTGGGGTTGAGTTGTCGAACGGGGTTGAGTCTGGGCAAGAATTGCAGGGGTCGAAGTCCGTGTGGGCAATGAACGAAGTGTTGGGTGTTGTGCCGGTCTGGCTTAAGGTGATTTGGAAGGGCGTTTCGTACGTCGCAACATTTTCTACGAAGTTGAACAATATTATAAGAGGAATATAAGAATCAGCACGTATTGTGGTTAGCTAAGTAGACCTAAATGAAAGTTGCGATATTACAGACAAGTTTGAAAAAACCAAAATTAATGCTAGATATTACAGTGGATGTTTGGAAATAGAATAGCAAGGCTTAAATGACTTAGAGTTAATTGAATAATAACAAATTATCCTTTAGTTAAGAACCGATCATGATGCCGACCCTTCGTGTACAATGGCGGTGTAGATGAAGCAAGTCGCCTTGAAAAACCCGTACCCATGAAGAAAAGCATTGAGCTACCAAATTAAGCAAAAATAATAGAACATAAATACGTACCGCAATTTATATATGTGTTTACTTTACCCAAATATGTTGGAAGTCAGTCGAGGACGGGCGATGGTGTTGAATTGGATTTCGTGATCGAGACAATTTATATTTTCGTCGACATGGAACTAAAAAAGGACTAGCAATTCGCGCTTGCGCACTATATATACGCGGGTTAGAAAAGGGAAAGTGTCACGATAGGTATTTGGGGGGATAGTGTCAAAACCGCGCAATTCTATCGAATGCGAGAGTTATGTTTCTTTGCCTGGACAAATACATGTTCTGTTCATGTTAGGATTCAGTCGATTAAATGACATTTATCTAACAGTAATGAACGATTTAAGGTTAATTGATCCTCGTGTGATGTCATAGGTTTTTGCAAAAATCTTTATTAAATTAAACTTTGCGCATAATAGAAATATATCTTTCAGAGGAATTTTATTCACTGCATAAAATAAAAAATTTGGTAAGCTATTAGTCGATGCTACAGTAAGGAAGCGGTGGATACAAAGATTTAGGTACGTAATATTATCACAATTCAACGAATAATCATGTCAAATTAACACACGTGTGTATAAACTGACAGAATATACTGGACGTGTTGTTTAGATATTTCAGAGGGGGTAGTCCTACAAAAGATTTTGACAGACGAACTGATAAAAATAAAATAATAAGAGCAAAAAATTACATGTACTACAATTTCATAAATGGGGGGGGGGGGGTAAGTTTTTCTTCGTTATTGATTTCAACATTTATTAACATCTTTTACTACATAATTCCCTTCTGTCTGAAAAGGGGAAGGAACACTTATTTATTGTATCAATATAGAAAAAATAACCTTGCTAGGAAAAGGGGAAAGGGTTGACAGGACACCTTGATACTACCTGCCTGTATATAGGCTCCTGCATGATTAAATTTTGTATTGTGTTTCAAGAGAACTGGCATATATCTTTATTGTATAATTATGTAAAAGTGACACATGGCCTTGAAAAGAATGATTGTAACACTCATATTCTGTGCTTATTTCAGAAACTACAACTTCGTTGTGTAGTGAGCCACTTTAAGTCAATAAAAACAGCAACTTATGGTATATTACTTTTTTTTCATAGACACAAAGTTACGAAACCTGCTGAAGCAGAAGCATCTGCTTCAAACGTACATGTAGGAACCGAAGTTGATACTGCTACCAATATATCTGTACCAGACAACAATGAAGTGCATCTACATGATCACGAGTATACAGCACCAAACTCTCAACATTTAAAAAGGTACAGTGTACGATACAAGTATTCTAGTACATCAAACCAGGAAGTTACAACGGTTGTTAAGTTTAGTGTCAGGTGGTTTTTCTATATTTTCTTCATTCTCATTTCAGTGTTATCTAAATTTATATGCACACGAAATACTATAATGGTATTGCTTTTGTTCTTACAGCTTCCCTTGAAGACTATGATGTTGTAAACTTGCAGTGAGAAATATACCTGCTTAATTAAAGGAAACCATCCTTGACAATTGGGAACATCATAATTGAAAGACCCTGGAAAGGTATGTTTTAGCGGTTCGTTAAGGAAAAATGAACAATGCACTTTCTATACACTGACTAGTTATCAATTTCACAGGTCAGTGCAGATTTCACAATATTCAATTACCTAGTAATTTTAGGGGGTATAAATGTTGCTGTATACACCATTTTCTGTGGATATTTTTCATATATTCATGAAATTTTGTTTGAAGGGATCATGAACACTGTTGGGAGTGTCCATTCAGCTGAAATATAAAAGTCAGAAGAATTGAAGATTGCAATGGATGCAACAGAAGTGACCTAATATGACCAAATTGATATGAATAGCCAGTTTTTCGCTTGCAGTAATGACAAGAGTCGCCACAAAGAAAAAACCTTAATGTGTATTACACCTAATGCAGCTTATTTCCAATCTGTATATGCTGGATACAAATCTAATTTGGCAATTGTGAACCATTGTGGCATTTTAGAGAAGTTGCAAGTTGGTGATATATTCCTGGCGGACAAAGGATTTTGTATATTTGACAAACTTCCAAATGACAAGACACTTAATATCCCATTCTTTCTTACAAATAAATCCCACTTCTCAAAAGAGGATGCACAACTTTGCTATAAAATTTCCAGATGCAGAATCCATGTTGGATGGGAAAATGAGAGAATAATATTTTTTAAAAATTCCTTAGCCATATTCTATCATAGTTTAGATATTGATCTGAAAAAATATTTCAGATTTGTATGGATCATGTGAATTTGCAGGTTCCCCTTTTGAAGGAGATTGCAGATAAATCCTACAAACTTATTAGATTAATTGCATGTATATATATATACCTTAAATCTGCACATACCTGCCACATTGAATTTTTAAAGTTAAAAGTAATGAATACCATATATGCAATATAACTTTTCTACATATTTATATAAATATAAAGCCTTTTATATTCATATGAATATAAAGCCCTTTGGAACGTCTCCATCAGAATGAAATATTCTCTCGAGGAACGTTAAACAATATACAATCAAACATAAGCCTTTTGTTCTCATTCTGAAGGTTTTCAAATCTGCATTATTAAAAAAGAAGTAAAATCCATTGTTTTAGTAAATGCATGTAATT